>NC_079390.1:5301603-5441603 GCF_029220125.1 Pseudoliparis swirei
AACTTAATGCTTAACTCTTTCAACAATGAGCCATTTACTGTTGCGATGATTCACGGTGATTTACGTCACTATCACTGATAGAGCCAGGGCATATTCTTTCTGTTTTGCATGATTTACATTCCATCTGCATTCAGGCTTTCTGAGTCTACCAGCTCTCTGGAAGCATTGTCTTATAAATGTCTCCAACATGCCTTTCTATAATTCCAGAGCAAAGAAACACACTTAATATATCCATCATGTAATAATACTATATGACCAGAAAACATTCCACTCAAAAGTAGAAAAATATGTGTGTCTTCTCAAACTATCTTGAGATATTGTGCTAAAGTTGCAGGAAAAACCACATTCTGCGATGTTGCTGTGGCGAATTGGAAGTAATATAAGGCATTATCAAGGAATGCATGTTGAGGTTTCCAATTCAAATAATTGCTGACCTTTTGTGCGTGTAAGCATGAGTTTATTTTCCCCATTCGCTGAAAGATGTCCCACGTGCTATCTACATATATTCCTGTCGAGTGTGTGTATGCATATATGACTGACCGTGTGTTGGCCAGTCCTCACAGCAGTCTGCCAGTCGATGGGAGTCGCACTTAATACACACATGATGGAGCGTTTAAGGCTGGAGGCATTCAGTTTTTTAAATATTTGTATTCTTTAAAGGAGCTAATTGTTGGTTTGAGCTGACTTTTACGACTTTCAACCGCGTACTTTGTAATAAATTCAACGCTGGGAAGACTCGGGACAAGTTTTGTTGGTCTCCTACGCACATGTTTGAGCTCGATAGAGAGTAACAACATTTATGTCTGTCGGCTTGTCATCAGTTAGACATGCACACATAGAGGTGATTAGTGTGAGGAAGACATTTTTTTCTTTCTTTGCTCAGCTTTTTAATGTTCTGTCTTATATATAAAACCTCCTCCTTTCTTCTCCTCCTTATGCTTTTAAATAACGTGGACATCACAGATACACACAAACACACACTCCAGCTGCCGCTGCTCTCAGACCGTCACGTCTAATCTCAATCTTTCTCTGTTTATTATTCCTTACAAGCAACTTCCACCCTCTCCATGGAAACGCTCACTAACCCTGGCAATTTGCTGTCTAATCCGTCGTCAGATTGCACTAAAATAGTCCTGTGCACGGTGATTACAGAGCTCCGAAATCAGTGGTCACTGTGATGTGGACAGCCGGTGGGTACCGTAAACTGTGCACCAGATTTTCTGGTTGTGGTTGCACACACACACACACACACCACCTTGTTTTTCCATTTAGGGCTATCTGTGTGTGCCGAGAGAATGATGGGAAACACAGTGACCACTCCGTCTCCATGTAAGCCCTGCGCGCAACCGCCCCTATGGCACGGTCACGATGGCGTATGGTGGAGTAGTTCAATAATATGCCATAAATGCGTGGAAGATTTGGGAATAAAAGAGTGGAGTCGCCTCGAAGAAAGACGAGCAACCCCCCCCCCCCCACACACACACACACACACTTGCCACAAGCTCAATATCCCCAAATCCCTGCACCCCCACACCCGACACACTCCACCAACATGAAACAGACGGCCTGTGCGAGGCGCGGTGATATTTCAGATGAAAAGCATGAAAGAAAGCCTCTGAGGCAAACTACAATTAGGTTAAGGAAGGAGGGGAGCGTCAAGAGAGGGGAACAAAATACATTTAGAACGAAACTTCATTTTAAAACAAGGAGAAGGGTGCCAGGCGGGGGGGGGGGGGGCAAGGGGGGCACGTGGGTGTTGTCACAAATGACAGCACCCTCAAGCGCCCAGGTTTACAGACCTATCTGACTTTGAGAGCAGGCGATATGATGATGTCATCCTCATACTCAGAGATGACTGGCAGCTCACTGTCCATGGAATTGAAGGAGGAACTATTTTACGGAGCTGGAGAAGATAGCATGTAGTCAAATTCACAGCATTGCCAACATCCGTGATCCCATTGAGCTCAGTAGTCCCCGTGTGATGTTGAAATGGACCCTACGCTAATCTCACACAGTGCCACAAATTATTAGAATTTGTGTTTTGTGATATAAACGTATACAGGACACACAGAGGTGGAACTAAAACCGCTCTTCTTCTTCTTCTTCTTCTTCTCCTACAACATTTCATCAAAGTGTTTCCGTGCCAAGATGTCAGAGTGATCTTTTAAAGCAGTTTTTCACATGTGTTGAACCACGTAACCGCATGTATTATATTCCCAAGCTCATATGGAAGTTGGCATGCTGGGGAAAAAATGAAAAATTAGCTGCCACTTTTGGCGGCTCTGGACATTAATAGTGATCTCATTCATTTGCTCTTATTTAAAAGAAATATTGTGGAAGTAATGGATGTTGTAAATGTTAAAATTACAGCGGTGCAGAGCCTGTTTCTTTCTTTTTTTTAAGGGTTCTGAAAAGATCTGTTGGAACATTTCCAAATATATATACTTCCAATTAAATGCTCTGTATACTTTGTGTTGCGGCCTCACTATTCGTGAAATTGTGGCGGTACGCACGCGAAAATAATTAATGTTCAATAAAAGAGTAATACGGCTGTAAATTAGAGAATACCTCCCGTGTGGTGGGTAATCACGAGTAGCTCACACAGCCCTCTTTGTGAAGCCAGAGGCCTTATTCCAAAAAAACACCTCACGACTGTCGGCTCCAAGCAAAACTACCTGAACCTTGAATCGTACAAAACTAGCGTTTATGATTTCCTCACCCGTCAAAGCGGTTTACAGAGAGCGTTTAACAAATGTCATATATGCATCCAAAGTTTCTCTCTCCGTCTGTTTTGAATCAAAGCCAACGGGACTCTGCAGTTGTTGGTGGAAAAACGCTCACAACTTGGCCCGGGACCTTGCAGTACTCTTTTTTATTTTTTTATTTATTTTTTGGTCTCTGAGAAATGAAGCATAATTGAATAAATATGTCATGTAGAAAGGGTGTTTAGATGGCAGACAAGGCACAGTAAATATTTGGGTCTTGCTGACTGCCAAGCAGCCAGTGGATGAGGGAGTTTAAACCTCCGAGGAGGGACTCGCCGGTCAAAACAAGGAACCAGCTCGGTGCAGTTTAGTCATGATGTCACAAACATGCTTTCTGATTTCAACAATCTGTATTGTATTTTATTGGCGTCTTCTACAAATTGTGTACACCGCAACAGTAACTACATTAAATGTGAATTGACGTCACGCTATACTGATCGTTATGGTGAAGAGTTTGTGTTGCTATATATGCTTTATGTCATTTTCTCCAGAGTAATGAAACAGAGAGACAAGAACACTAAACTCTAAAATTAAGTTGAGGGATATAGTTTTGGGAAGAAGCACAACTGGCACAAATAAATCTCTGCATTTGAAAACACACACACACACACACACACACACCACATCCTCAGTGGCTCCTCACCGTCTCCAGCTCTTATCAGTTCGGCGTCTGGACCTAACCTCGTTAACCGTGTTTATGATGCACCCAGAACTGTCTCAACGTGCTGATGAAATTATGTGCGTCTCTCTCTTCGTGAACCATTTAGTAAAAGGAGACCTCGGATGATGCAGACGACATGGTCACATGCTGAGGGGTCTGACACACACACACACACACACACACACACACACACACACACACACACACACACACACACACACACACACACACACACACACACACACACACACATCTTTCCATCGGTGGAGAGGTACTCGATGGAGTAGGGATGAATAACCCCCTGTGTAGTGGTCGACACGTCTTGTATTTGGAGCCAACGTAAGTCTTATAGAGACAATCTCAAGGTTAAAGGTTTTTTATTTGCCATTTGTGCCTCGACCAACAGTCCAGACACATTGGAATTGTTTTGCAGGGCTCTCCGAGTCAATAGAGGTACAAACACACTATAACTAGAATGGGCACTCGGTAGAGCGCATACCTTCGCATATCACAAGATTGGGCATTGCATTATGAACATTTTGGCATTAGTTGCATGCCAATTGGATAAAAATTGACCGTGCTATGGTAAAAAGAAGATTTTGACCTTTCCATGACCTTGACCTTTGACCCGATTGATCCCAAAATCTAATCAAAATGGTCCCCGGATAATAACCAAACATCCCACCAAATTTCATGCGATTCAAGAAGATTTTGACCTTTTCATGACCTTGACCTTGGACCCAATTGATCCCAAAATCTAATCAAATGGGCCCCAGATAATAACCAATCATCCCACCAAATGTCATGCGATTCAAGAAAATGTTGACCTTTTTCATGACCTTGACCTTTGACCCGATCGATCCCAAAATCTAATCAAATGGTCCCCAGATAATAACCAATCATCCCACCAAATTTCATGCGATTCGGTTTAATACCTTTTGAGTTAGGCGAATAACACGCATACAAATAAATACGCGGCGATCAAAACATTACCTTCCGCATTTTCAATGCGAAGGTAATATAAGAACTATAAAAACACACTGTACATAAGGTGGTAGAATATACAGTATTAAGTACAGTTTAAAAAAAACAGGTTATCAACATTAAAAAGGAGAGGGCAGAGGTTAATAAATAGATTAATAGGCTTGTTCTGTCACGCAGACGTCACGGGTAGCGAGGTGCAGGAGCTCATGTGCAGAGAATCAAGCAGGATCGAAACTTGAATAACAAAAAGCACTCTTTAATGAGGCAAAACAGTTGCAAAATAAACAAGGTCCAAAAGGGGCAGGCAGAGGATCGTCGGTCAGGGCAGGGAGGCAGGCAGGCTCGAAGCAGGCAGGATCAGGAACACAGACAGGACGACGGGAAGAGGACACGGAACGAGAGACGACAATCCGACAGGAGACAAGGGAAAGACTGACACAATATATAGGGGGGGAAACACAGGTGTACGACATCAGACAGTAACGAGACAAGAGTGGCTGAGGGCAGGTGCAGGGAATTAAACAATTAAGACAGAGAAGACAGAGGAGACAGTCGACACGGAATATAGGAGAAACAGAACAGGGTGTTACAGTACCCCTTTCTTAAGGGACGGATACCAGACGTCCCAAAGGATCAACAAGGGTGGGTGGAGGGGAGCCGGCGGAGGGACAAAGGGCATGGCAGAAGCAGTCTGGGGGGTGGGCCGGCGGGCGACCACCAGGCGAAAGGCGCGCCGGAGGGCGGGCTGGAGTACAGGGATGGGTAGCTGGGGTACCGGGCACAGGAGAGGCCGGGGTCTGGAGCCAGCTGGGATGGTGACGGGACACTGGGAACTGGAGCTGGACGAGATGGCGACGGGAGACTGGGAACCGGAATCGGGAAAGGGGGAGACTGCGACGGGACACTGGGAACTGGAGCTGGACGAGATGGCGACGGGACACTGGGAACCGGAAGCGGGCAAGGGGGGGACGCCGACGGGACAGTCGAGAGTGGGACGGGGGAAACGGCTGGGACGGCGGTGGAACACGGGGAGCCGGGACACGGAACTACCACCGGGCGGGAAGGGGACGGAATAGGAGGGACTAGAGCCAGCCGGGGCAAAGACGGAGCACGGGGAACTGGGGCCGGCCGGGACGGAGATGGAGCACGGAGAACTGGGGGCGGCCGGGACAAAGACGGGGCACGGGTAACTAGGACTGGCCTGGATGGAGACGGGGCAGGAGAAACTGGGGCCGGCCGGGACAGAGATGGGAGAGAGGGAACTAGCACCGACCGGGACGGGGAAGGGGCATGGGGAACTAGAGTCAACAAGGACGGAGAAGGGACACGGGGAGGTCGGATCGGCCGGGACTGCAGCACGGCGGAGGTGGCAGTGGGAACCGGTGAAGACTGCGGCACCGAGGCGGCAGCGGGAACCGGCGGGACACAGGGAATGCTCGACAGGAACGGCGGGGGCTTCCGGGGGGCAGTGGAGAACGGCCGGGGTTCCGACAGATCACCGGGAATGCCGGCTAGGAACGCCGGCGGCTGCCAGGGGCCAGTGGAGAACGGCCGGGGCTTCGACAGGTCACCGGGAATACCGGACAGGCACGGCGAGGGCTGCTGGGGCTTGGGCTGGTAGCCAGACGGGGCTGGCGGTGCCGACCCATCCGGCGACCGGGAACCGCAGCCGGCCCGCACCGGCTCGCTCGGGAGTAGCAGATCCCTCAGCTGTTTGGTCAAAGAACTCTGTTGGTCGTGGAGCTCCTTGTACCTGCCAGAGATTAACTGCTCAATCTTTGAAAGACGCTCCCCTTGCGTCTGGAGAGCTGAGCGCACACTGTCCTCTGCTGAGCCAATCATAGTCGGATTGTTCTGTCACGCCGACGTCACGGGTAGCGAGGTGCAGGAGCTCATGTGCAGAGAATCAAGCAGGATCGAAACTCGAATAACAAAAAGCACTCTTTAATGAAGCAAAACAGTTGCAAAATAAACAAGGTCCAAAAGCGGCAGGCAGAGGATCGTCGGTCAGGGCAGGCAGGCAGGATCAGGAACACGGACAGGACGACGGGAAAAGGACACGGAACGAGAGACGACAATCCGACAGGAGACAAGGGAAAGACTGACACAATATATAGGGGGGGAAACACAGGTGTACGACATCAGACAGTAACGAGACAAGAGTGGCTGAGGGCAGGTGCAGGGAATTAAACAATTAAGACAGAGAAGACACAGAGGAGACATAGGAGACACGGAACATAGGAGAAACAGAACCGGGTGTTACATGTTCTGAGTGCAGTTCCTGGCTTGTGAAAAGAAAGAGGGGGAAGGGGACAGTTATATGGGGATATTGCACATTTTGAGAGGTGGGGGAAGGTTATGTGGGGATATTGCACAGATTGGAATATTGCACATTTTGTCAGATAGTACACATTTTTCAATCGTTCTGTTTTGCCATCAAGCTGACTGTGGTTCTGCAATGCAAATGGAGTTTCAGAACCAACAATAGATCAATTTCATGTTGTTTTTTAGATTTTTCACACACACTTTGTTCATGGCTGCCGCAGTTGAGAGAGCAGAGAGTAACTTTGTGCCATTTAAACGAAACTACATGCTTGTGAAAATGCATCCATACTCTTATATGGAATCTGATCTGTGGCTTTAACTTCACTTCGCTCCCCCTCTTTCTCCACGTCTCTGTATACTTTTGTCACTCTGCCAAATTAGCTCAATCACACTTTTGAATTTATATAAGATTAGTTTCCACTAATCCCACTAAAAGCTCACACGACCCTGCACAATGTAAACCATGTTGTGACCTGGACTGTGTTGTACTGGTTGGAAATCCCGGCAGTTGTCCCGCAGCACGCACATTTATTGGAAAATAAATCTTTAAACCTTTCCAAAAAAACAACCAAACAAAGTCAAAGCAGTGGGAGAAGACTGGTCTGGACATAACTCTCACACTGGGAGGGACACAGTGTATTCTACAGATCCTGCCATGGCTCCAGCCGTAGACAGCTGCGATGTTGGAGTTTCTTCGGTCAATTGTTCAGACTTAAAGTGGCCTTCTATTCCAAGAAGATGGGCAATGTTTTAAGAAGTGTATCATAAAACATTGACTATAATCTAGCAACTCCTTCTGTCTCAGCGTAAGCCAATACCTTCAACTTTACCCTCAATTGAAAAATAACAGGGGTAGATTTGTGCTCTGTGTTTTAAAGAGAGATATATATTCAGTGTATGAGGGGTATTTAAAGGTCTCCTTGGAAAAAGACAAGCAGACTGCTCAACATGAAATAAACTGTGCTATTTATTATTTTGGTTTCGCGATTTTAACATCGTCTAACGGGGTTCATTCGGTGGTTGGAAAAGGCTGCTGGATTTGTTGCGAGCTGCTTTTGAGAAATAAAAGGGGGGGGGGGGGGGGTGTTAACCACAAACATGCAAAGTTCACCATTTTTTTTTGCAGCTAATTATGTCTACATTTGAAACACAACTTCTTCTAAATAAAAGCCATTCAATCACATGCTGCCCTCTGATCCACTATGACGTTCACGCTGTACGAACGGGGGGGGGGCAGGATGTGCTCCTGATAAAGGTCAAAGCCTCGTTATCTTCCTGGGACAACACTGCAGCGTAACAATAAACAGGAAGCAGCTGATCGAGAAGGACGACGTGAGGAACGACGAAATCTCCCCCGACGCACTTGACCGTCTCATCTTCCGCTTCCTCTGAAGTCCGTGAGACACACGTTTACAGGCTGACCCCGAGGCCCAGACGACCTGTAACACACACGTACATATGCGTAGACAAAAGAATAATTGTCGTCGCGTAAAGCTGCACATTATATTTTGAGGAACTGCGTCTGACCAGTGTGTGGGCCTTACATCTGGGGGTGTGAATGTCCAGAATATTATCCGTCTGCATGAAAAAAAAAGATGAGATTAGTTAAGAACGTGCAATTTGACAAATGAGCTCTAGGTAAAAATAACACCCCGCCTCATCTCTGTTAGTTTAACAGCCTATAGACACGCACGGACACACACAGACTCATTATCAATTCGCTCTAAATATGGAGTCACGGTGGCGCATTAATGGAACGATTTTAAAACGGTTCCACGGAGCAACACATCTGGCTCGCGACACCCACTAAATCTGTCCCCGTCTCTGCCGCTTTATGTGTGGTGAGTGAGCGAGGGTGGTGTGAGGTGCGACTCACTCTTTCCCACGATGCCGTGCATCGGCGGGCCAGCAGCAGGGAAGGAAGCAAAGGGGGTGGAACGGCAAAACACACACACACACACACACACACACATACACGTAGGACACATTCAGGGACCTCCTGTGCCCATAGTGCAGAAGCTGGCCAGTAGATGGGCTCATACAGGAAGTTCTCAGCGTTGGCTACTTCCTGTTTGCTAGACGCTTGTATTAGAAGCACATTGTAGGGTATAGACACCTTTCAGCAGCTACTCACTACATCTAATGAACCATAATGAGACTTATTGTATTCTAAAGCTGCTATAGCTGATTGTCCGGTTTCTCCACACACAGCTTTAGTCACACTGAGATTTCAGCTTTCCTTCATTTTATTCCTGTAGATGGAATATTCCTTGATCAGCACTAACAACACTGTTGGCTAATAATTCCACAATACAGTGCACACAGAAAAATGAAGGTGCCATTTGGAACTGAAAATGGTTCTTCAGAGTGATGCCAGAGAAGAACCACTTTTGGTTCCAGAGAGAACCATTCAAAGCAGGGTTTTTTAAAGAACCATTTCCTTAAATAGTTCCTTTAAAGAACCTATAAAGGTGTCTCAACGAACCTTCATAAATGGTTATTTGAGGCACCATTTCTGGTTCCACAGAGAACCTTTCAAACCAGATTTATCTAAAGAACCTTTTCCTTAAATAGTTCTTCAAAGAATCTATAAAAGTGTCTCAAAGAACCTTAAAACAATTGTTCTTTAAGGCACCATTTCTGGTTCCACAAATGACCTTTTAAACCAGGATTCTTTTAAGAACCATTTCCTTAAATAGTTCTTCAAAGAATCTATAAAGGTATCTCAAAGAACCTTAAAAAAATGGTTCTTTGGGGCACCATTTCTGGTTCCGCAAAGGACCTTTCAAACTAGGGTTCTTTCAAGAAGCATTTCCTTAAAGATTTCGTCAAAGAACCTTTAATGGGGCCTCAAACGAAAAAATGGTTCGTCAGTAGGTGATGGTTCTTCCTAGAACCACAACGCCTTTTAAAGAACCATTTAAGAACCAATATTGTGTTGTGTGTGTAAAGTAGTTGTACTGTCATACGCACAGTGGGTTTTATAGTTTCAGTGTAACATAGTTACATCTGCACAGAAACTATTTTTCAATTACAAAATATGTCTGGAAGAGTTATTTTAGTTCCATTGAACCAATGTTTCATGGTCGCCAAGGTCGCATAGCAGCCAGCAGTTTAATAGTTTCCACAATGCCGAAATAATCTCAGTTCTTAAAGAGAGGCGGTCCTGATTTAGCGGTTCTGCCTGCGCGGGGTATTTTCTTTGCAACAATAAAGCATTCTGATAGAGGGAGGAAGGGAGGTGTCATGGCGAGGTAAATTAGCGAGGAGGGGAAGAGGGTGCAGAAGAGGAGGGTGGTGCAGTCGGCAGGTATTGTGTTGATGCGGACGTCCGAGTCATGTGTAGAAAGTGATCTTAGGGAGAAAAAGAGAGGAAGAGAGTTATGAAAAGGTGTCATCATAAAAAGGCGTCGTACATTGATGGGACGCCAAAACACTGTATACATTATAGATCATAGACATTGATATTTAAACCGGCTTCCGTGGCTTTCCGCAATGATTTCCTTTGAGTGTATCCCTTTAAGATGCATCCTGTGGTCGACCAATGGGATTACTGATTACTGTACCTTACAGAACCCGGGACAACAGTTTGTTTTCGACAACAGCGTTGCGTAAACCAGGATAACAGCTGGTTATATTTCACAAGAGAGAAATTAGAGTACAACAGAGGGAGAGAACCTCAGATGGATTATGACCAATTCATTTTTTCCATCATACAAAACTTGGAAGCTCGTCACAGGAACTGTTTAATCTCCTTGTCTGATATCAGCCTGCATGTAAGGGGGGGGGGGGGCTCGACTGCTTCTTTCCTGTTTTCACTCTTTACCTCACGATCGCTGCTCGATAAGGAACAAGTTATGACCTTCATGCTTGAATGTATAAGATAAGATTCTGGACAAATGTTCAGTTAAATGCTGGGAGGCCTTGTTCAGGTGGAGCTTGCCAAGTGGAAGCGGGCCATCCTCTTATGAAGATATAATAGTCCGACTCCAAGCACATTATGGAGGTGACGTTATTCCAGATAAGGATAAAATATAAAGCTCAGGCTACCAAAAGTCTGCGCTGCATAAAAAGAGTTTTTAATGATGGATTTCGGAAAGTATTACACTTTATATAGCAGTTACTTTGGGGGGCGAGTGGCTTCCATGATGATATCACGACTTTCATAATTCCCATTTGGATGTGGAACACTTTGTGTGAAATGATTCTGCGAAGCTCTGTGGAAGTACTTTGAGCTCCTAATAACAATGCCCTGTTCCTGCTCTGTCATCCCCTCTGTCTGTTTATCTCCACAGTGCCTAAAAATAGTCCACAAGTACAGGCAACTCACATAAACAATGCATATGTGAAAATCACTGAACTGGCTAAAAAGGTCTGGAGGAAACCACATAACCAACAGGAAATGTGGTGCCAACACCCAAACAAAGTGGAAACACTGACTTGTTTCCTTCTTGTTGGAAAAACAAAATAAATTCTCTGCATTTAATACATATAATTCCTAAATGCTCAACTCTTGGTCCCCTTTTTTGGTGACATCTGCATAAATGCATAACGTAGTAGCTTTGAAAGAGCAGCCAAAGTCATCGGGCCGGTGTGTGGTTGGTTGCATGGTAGGCAGGCTGGCCTCATAGTAACGAAAGCTATAATAATCTCCCTAAGAATATCCTGCAGGCACAGATGAAGACACAATACAAGTATTGCCACTTGAGAAAAAACAGAAACAAACTTATGCCCGTATTGTTATAGTGTGTGGAGTAGAGGGGAAGCAAGAACAATATTTTAATGTCATATTGTAATGTCCAGGATTTAAAAAAAATATATATAGCTAAGATACAATGTGCAGTTTAACTTAAAAAGCACATAATCATTTTTGTTGTTGTTGTTGTCAACAAATCCCTCAATACTTACTGTTTAAAAAAAAGAAGCTCTGTATTTGATAGCAAAGATCCTCAAACAGGAATAAATAGTGCATTACTTGGGGACATCTATGGCAAAGAGAACCAAATATGTATCAGGCTCTGGCTGCACGGCAACAATGATGCATTGTTAATGTTGGTCTTTTCATGTGATTTTTTATATTTTTATTCATAGAATATTGAGAGACTTTCACTTTAAAACATTGAACTGTCAATAACAAGTGAACTTTGCTCACAAGAGATTTTAAACATGAATGCCAGACAGTGATATTTCAGCCATGGGAAAGGAAGGTCCCATTAAGCCACCGCTCTTTCCTCTCTTGGCATGTCAGAGTCTGTGAGCGTAACCGTGACCTCATCCCATCCTGCCGCACAGGAAAGGTGGATCAGATAACCGGGGCAGACACCTGCGCGGACATAGGGTTGTGTGTATGGTCGGGGGGGAACACTCAGAGTTAAGTGACAAAAAAAAGAAAGTTAATGTTTGTGCAGTACTGTAAATTTGGACTCAGGAAAAGGGACTAAATCCAGAGAGATGGAGTGATATCAGTCGAATGAAATAAAGCATGGTGGAAAGAGACACATTAAGTCATTTCATGGATCGTGCTGCCAGGATATACAGAGCTAGGGGTGTTGCTTGCCAGTTAAGGGATTTACATCAGGCACATTCCCAGAGGTTTTGCACAGAGGAAGAATACTTTTTATGTCCCATTTTTTTCACCAGATATGTATTTTTCAGTGATGAAATCTTAAAAAATTAGTTTCAGTCCACCTCACATGCAAACATGCCAATTTGCTGCTTTGATTCACATCGCAGTCCTGCGGTCAGCTGTGAGTGTTTTCGTATAGAAGCAAGAGAGAGAGAGAGAGAGAGAGTCCCAGCCAACAAGTGCAACCATACAGCCAATACAGACAGGCCACTCCATTAGCTCCTAACGAGGCATTCACAGTTGACCTTACAGCTTGTGAGTGCATCACCCTGCCACACTTATGTATATGTTATATTAGAGGTGACCGTGCTGTAGGTCCATGATTGCTTTAGTCAGTTCGGTTATAAATACGTGGGGTTGGAAAAAAGGCTTTTATCCAAAGCGGCTTACAACCACGTTTCATTGATACACCGTAGGCGCAGCTACAGGGAGCAATTCAGGGTTAAGTGTGTTGCTCAAGGACACATCGACTAGGGCGGGGATTGAACCGCAACCCCCTGATTGAAAGATGGACCTGCTATAACCACTGACCCACAGGTTTGAAATTTAGACTGAGGTTATCAAACAGAATAGACACAGAAGTCAAAGAAATCCTTCGACAGTTCATGATTTATATCCGTACTATACAGTGTATTTCAGTGTATGTGTGTGTGTGTGTATTCACGTGGGTTTGAGGATGACAGAGAGAGATTTTTACATTTATGAATGTGTGCGGCGACGATATAAATATTGCGGCGGTCTCCTGTATTGTGGGGGAGCCCCACCAAAAGTGTCACTCCTCAGCCATCTGCAATTGGTTGCAGCTGTGTAATTGCAACCCTGTGGCAAGAGTTCCCACAACAAGATCGATGTCGAGTAAATTCACTCACACGCACAGCGCAGTTGCGCAGATGCGAACACACAAGGACGAATGCAGACTCTGAAAGGACAAGGGCAGACGTGAGATGTGAGCAAGAGGAATATTTAGCTTGTTTCACCAGGAAAAGGTGTATTTATTTATTTACTTACTATGGAAACAAATATACTTGAATTGATCAACATTGGTCCTTAAAAAACCCCACTTACTACTCTCAAATAATCAGGATGTTTAAGCTGTCGGCTATCTCATTTACAACGTTGAAAAAAGAACTTTATGACAATAGTCATTGACATTACATCCATGACATGTGACCTCTGTATTTTACCCATCGTAAGCATTATAAGGAACAGTGGGCTCAACAGCACTTAATCCTGCAGGCACTAGGACCCAGGGATCGAACCTGCCAACTTGTGACCGTAGGACAACCCTCAGTACCCCATGTGCCACTGCAATATATCAAAGTGGAAATTGCACCGACATTAGATGGTGTAATGTGGAAAAGGTGTAGCTGTTAAAATATAGTTCACAAAAAACTCCACAGTTGCCCAATTTATGACAATAACGCCAAATAGATTTTTAATTTAGTGTTGATAGGGATGTTAACTGTCTATATAGGCTTCACAACATAATCTATTTACTGGAACACATTTAATTGTTTTATCAATTATTTCTATCTTCACATGTTAAGAGAAAATGTGTTGTGTCTATTGATGGCTTGGCCTCCTCTCAAGCATCATTTATATATGGCGTACCGCAGGGCTCCATATTAGGAACACTTTTATTTTCCCTTTTTAACTCAGTTTGGGCCATTTTCCTGCAAACTAGTTCATTATCTTCCCTGCATGAATGCCAAACTGTGATTATAATCGATTCGACAATCTTAGTCTTTACTTTTAAGGCACTGCGCCCAATTGTTAGGACGTTTCTCAATTTCCTTTTTAAAATTAATTTATGTGTGCTTTTATCCATTATTTTGTTACCTTTAGCTGATTTGTGTTTTATTGTTATATATGTCGACTGTGATTTTGTATTCGATCGTTCATCTTTCTTTCTTTTTCCTGTTCTTGTTTGTTAAACACTTGTAAAAGATTATTTTGAAATATTAATACAATTACTGTTGCCATTCATTTCGTGAGGACCTTTCATTTAACTGCACTTGTTGCTCAGATGGGATTTTAAGGGGATGAATTGATTGCTGCCCTTGGCAACCACCTCCAGCCTCCAGACTGCAGCCTCCAGCCTCAACCCTTCAGCCTCCAGCCTCCACCCTTCAGCCTCCAGACTGCAGCCTCCAGCCTCAACCCTGCAGCCTCCAGCCTTCAGCCTCCAGACTGCAGCCTCCACCCTCCAGACTGCACCCTTCAGCCTCCAGCCTCCAGCCTCCAGGCCCCACCCACAGACCCCTCCTCATGTTCACACCTTCCTCCTCCTCCACACCACCTCCTCTGCTCTGGTTCATCGATGCAGGTGGAGGCTTGACCTAAAATCTGGGCTGATGAATGACTACCATCTTGCTGACGCTAGCAGCCAAATAGGTGTGTGTATGTGTGTGTGTGTGTGTGTGTGTGTGTGTGAACCTCAACACCAGTCTGCTCTGTTTTTTCCTCTCCTATTATAGCTGTAGCATTTTACATTCACATATCCAAAACGCAATGAATTAAAGTTCAACGATACTACTCTACTCTAATAAAGCCGTATTTAATTAAAAGTTTAATTTAATGAATTACATATGTAAAAAATGAGTTTTAAAATGTACCGGTGACAAACTCTTGAATAACCATGATGATTATGGCCATAATCACAAAGATTTCATCAAACATATACCGTGCAATTTGCTTTCTGTCATGTGTTGCCCTAGAGAGAGGACCCAAATGCCGACATAACTTCCAAACCAATATTTATTTCTGAATTCCAACTAGACAGGTAACACAGGACGACAAACACGAGCCAAACGGTGCGACGCCACACTGTGGGAATGATACGAACAGGGTTTAAATACACAGGCAGGCGGAGGTGATTGGACAACGGGGAACGAGACACAGGTGGACACAATGAGGGCGGGGCCAGCAATCACACAGGAGGAAACAATCAGGACCAGGGCAGACAATCACAGGGAGACAGACGACACAAGGACTTCAAAATAAGACACAAAACAAGACAAAAACTCCAAGTCACAACACTTTCAATAGCTGCCACTAACTTAAACTTGAAATATGAATATTTACATACAGATATGTATAAATCCATACTAATAAAATAATAATAACACAAGTAAAGGCCTCCTATCCAAAATACAGGCGATCAATAGGCTCTTTTCTTATGATTCTTCAGTAGTTATAACATATTTCTGCTGATTACGGCATATTAGACACGCAGCACTGTTGCTGTCGTCTGCACTAGTTGCACTGGTTGCTGCTGGGTCAGCCGACATGCTCTCTATTGACAACCATTCATCATATTCGATTGTTCATAGGACTTTTTTGGGAGGCTTTGAAACATGTGTGGTATCCTTCTAAATGATATTATACTATTCAATTCAGTTTATTTTATTTAGCCCAATATCACAAATTATGAATTTGCTCCGCTTACTTGAAAGATGAATATTTACAAACAGATCTGTAATAATCCATAATCAAAAAATAACAACAACACAAGAAGGATAGGCCTCATATCCAAAGTAAAGGTTATAATTAGGCTCTTTTCTTAAGATTATAAGATATTTGTGGTGGTTGCGGCATCTTAACCGGCACTGTTGCTGTCGTCTGCACTGGTTGCACTGTTTGCTGCTGGGTCAGCCGACATG
Source organism: Pseudoliparis swirei (assembly GCF_029220125.1). Taxonomy (NCBI): domain Eukaryota; kingdom Metazoa; phylum Chordata; class Actinopteri; order Perciformes; family Liparidae; genus Pseudoliparis; species Pseudoliparis swirei. The sequence goes on from NC_079390.1 coordinate 5,317,627, forward strand.
TTCTCTATTGACAACCATTCATCATATTTGATTGTTCATAGGACTTTTTGTGGTATCCTTCTAAAATGATATCATATGACTACGCCCCCAAGAAGAAGGACATGTAAGTGATGCTGTTAATGACACATTTCCAGTCACAATGTGCGACGCTGAGCTAAACTCCTCTTTGAGGGGGACCGGAGCTCTTTTGTTTCAAACACTACTTCCACTGAACGGAGCTGGGGGGCACCAAAGGCTGCTCTCCAGTCTCCTCTCTCCACTGTGCTCCACAGCCTCCCTCTCTCCTCTGTCCTCCCTTTTGTGTAGCTCCCCCGAATAAATTAGCAACCCCAGTCGGTAATGGGAGGAGGAGGAGGAGGAGGAGAGTAAGGGGGGCTGGGCCTTGTGGCGGAGGAGTTGGCTTTCAGTCGGCGAGGTGCACGGTGCCCCCGAAGCGGCTCCGTTTTAGCGCACACGCACACATGCACGCACGCACACACAGCCCGTGACTGGATGCTGAGAGAGAGAAAAGGAGGAGAGACACGTTTAAGATAAACGAGAGAAAGGAGCATTGCACGGCCACACATCGGCTCCTTTCTTCTGCAGACGGCGGAGAGCTTTGCAGCTGATCCAAACGCGCTCACCTGACGCGGAGACGGAGAGAAAAGACCCTCCACTGGAGGAGTAAACCAACCTACCGGCCTACCAGATTAGAACATCTGTGGAATTGGCTCAACTGTCTTTTTTTCTGTGTGTGTTTGTGTGGATATTATGTGAAGAAAAAGAAGAAGAAGAAGAAGAAAAGAACCCCGGACCAGCTGGCCAGCACGGCTCCATTCAAGATTGTGTCCTGTTGAGGCGCAATTTGGAGACCGTTTGCATACTAATCAGTGTTGGAGGGGATATCCAGAGCGTCCATCCAGAGCTGCGGAGTGGGTCAGATGAATGTAAGTGACAGCTCCTTTTATTCTCATCCCCTCTGTTCATCAATGTATCTGATCAGGAAGGGAAAGGAGCTCTTCTGGCTTCTGGTCCTCCGTCTAGAGGGGTGCACCCTGCACCCTGCACCCTGCATCCGCACCTTGCATGGCTGAGCTAGCTGTGCTGAGATACGGGGAGACCATGCTAGAGGGGCGACAATGGCATCGAGGCTATTATACAGAGACAAATGGAATCATGGCGATGCAGCTGCCTCGTATTGATTATTGATCTCCATCCACAGCCAAACCAGCTGAACATGCCAGGTTGGAAAAAAGGAGAAAAGAGTGAAGCCCCTTTAAAAAAAATATTATGCTAAACATGAAAGGGTGGTAAGTGTAGTAGGCCAGCTTCAAATGTCTTATAATGGAACTATTTGATGATAGTGAGTCAGTGGTTTCCTCCTCAGGGTTTTTAGCTTTAGAGCGAATACACTTTGTTTTGGATGGAGTACAGAACCACTTAAAGGGAACCACCATGAAGTCAAAGGGGGCCAGAGCTCTCTTTGGACTATTTTCCCGAGGAGAGCAACTGATGTGACAGTGAAGAGATTTAGGAAGACTGTGAGGCGTCACCAGTGGAGAGAATTTGAAGCAGCCTCCTGTTAGACCATAAGCTCCAGCCGAGCACGCTCTGTTGATGATGGTGTGGTTCCCACTTTTCTGTATAATTATGGAAACAAAACCAATAAAACCCAGAGGGACTATCGCAGCAGGCAAAGACAACTGTGGAACATGTGAAACAAGCGAAAATAACAAATCCAAGAGGATGTCAGATAGTTTTAATATCTAGAAAATATGTTCCGACACAAATGTTTTTAAACATGAAGTGTATGTATAGTAGCCAGCTCTGTCTATATATATATTTACATGGCCCGAAGCTAAAAATGGGAACTCAGGGGCATATTTAAGTTCCGAACCACAATAGTTATTCCAGTCATATCTGGTGTCTACTGGAATCCACAACTCCTGGTTTTCTGCTGTGAGGAGGGATACGGATCTTTGCATTATTACACTATCCACTTACATGGTTTCATGTGCTCCGGCTCTGCAGCGCACTGGCCTCAGCCTCTGGTCTACACACAACCAGTAACAGTTTGGTTTCTTGCAGAGCGATGAGGCGTGCAGCGAGACCTTTTCTAACAGGAACCATATGGATGTTTTTGTTGGTGCGGCCGCATTGGGCAGAGATTACTGTATGTTAGTGCAAACAGCTTTTAATTTCTCACATCAGCTGCCTAGAGGGGCTCATATACAGGAACAGATACTTTACAGTAGTGGGAATTAAGAAGATTATTCGATAGAGTTAGTCATACCTTAATTCTGGCCGTGTTAATGGGAATGTGTAGCGGATACATTTATGAAAGGAAGGATTTGGGCCTATCATTTAACGTCTTCTTGGGGTGGTAGCTGAGGTGTCCACTTAAAGCCCTAAACATCCTCATGAAATACGTTTTTAATTCATCCTTTTACTGTCCATTCCATTCCATCATCTGAACCGCTTCTCCTATTTTAGGGGTGAGGTCTCTGCCATTGGGGCGAAGGCGGGGTTCACCCTGGACAGATCACATAGATCCTTTTATTTATCCTCAATACATTTAAATGAAGAGCTGTGATAATTTATGTTACTCCCCAATGCTTCCTGTCTCTCCAACAAAGGGAGTCAAAGGCAGAGTGATCTACTCATTCAGGAGAGGGTCAAGTCTTTCTGTAGAGCGTATCAATAAAGTAAACAGTTAGCTGCTTACCTTGCACTTCATGTTGTTGTGTTTAGCTGTATGGATGATACTAACTCTGCAGGGTCGGGGGGGTTCTCACCAGGGATGTGTTCAGAATACACGCACTCCTGAGACAACAGCATGTGCTGGAAGACTTTATATCACTTTTTTTTGGGAGGGGGGGGGGGTGACTGTATACTAGCAACCACAACCCTCCAACCCCCATTCCTTTCATTGTATATGGGATTACATGTTGGCAGCAATATGACATTTAACTTGGCTTGGTGTCCGCATCTTATTTGACTACTTTTAATGTGATAATGCAGCGTTGGATTCATGCTGACATACATACGCCAATATTGATGAATCTCTTTTCAAATCAAAGTTGCCTTTTCTCAGGATGAAATATAATGCCACCACCCACGACTAGGTTTTTTGTTTGTTTACTCTAATAGAATTACTTTCGGGAATGTCCAAGTTGAGGCTTTACTCTTCTGCAAATATCAAGTAATCTTGAGAGTTTACTTAACTCTGTATACTCACTCACTGTATAACTCTGGAGATATACAGTGTAATCAAACTGCGCATTCGCCACCGAAACCCTGCTTGTACCCACTTAACCCTTGTGTTGCCTCAGGGTCATTTTGACCCGAATCAATATTACACCCTCCCCCCGCCTTTGGGTCATTTTGACCCGATTCAATGTTTCACCCTCCTGTTACCTTTATATTTACTAACATATTTTACCCTTTGGGTTCAATTTGACGCCAGCAATTAAAACCTCCAGAAAATTATTAGAATTCATATTGTTTTCCAAGTTTAAGTGTGAGGCACTTTATGTTTGTTTGTTGACTACCGAAAGAACACCGACATTAAACATTGAATGGGGTCAAATTAATCCTAAGGCGGGGGGAGGGTGTAATATTGATTCGGGTCAAAATGACCCTAAGGCAACACAAGGGTTAAGAGAAGGTCATCTTTTTTTAAAGTCAAGTTTCATATACATGAATGATTTTATCCTATAACCCTGAGTGTCTGAAGTGTTAATTAAGAACACAAAGTCGCCGCGTGTACCATATTGCAGGGGGAACTGTCGAGAGCAAAGGGTTGTGTGTAATATCTGTCAGCTCATCAACTCAAGTTGGAGTGCTGCCAGCACAGAAGGAGAGCGAGGGAAAAAAACAGAAAGCATCTTCCCACCCAAGTGTTGCAGCTCAAACAAAAATCGGTCTAATTGTATTCCAGAACAGTTTTTTCACCCGGGTTTTTTTTTCTGTGCATGGGAAATCGTAAAAATATGGGAAAGCCACTCAGAGGGTTTGTGTTGGAGTCTTTATTTACCTCTCAGACCACCGCTTTTAGACATAACATGAACCAAAGACTCAATTTCGAAGGGATTTCATGTGATTTATGTTTATTAGGCAGCATGTGAACTCTACCCAGTGTTTGGCTGCCGTATTGCGGTGGAGGATCTTTGGTTTCCTTGAAAGCCACTCCTGATTGCATCTGCCATCCACAGCAGGGCCAGGCAGTTATTAATAGCTTTAGTAGTAGACTCATAAAATAAGATTCCCATTGATAAGGAATTCCCTTTGCTGATTGCTCCACATTTCATTAACTCTACCCTCTGGGTTTACTGGTTGCCATGGCAGCTACAATCGCCAGGTCTGCCATCGTGCTGTGATTAAAATCCAGAAATTGAATTAGACTATTGCAACATTTGAGCTGTGTGTGTGTGTGTGTGTGTGTGTGTGTGTGTGTGCTTACATGCAGAGAACGTGGTTCCCCAAATTCACATTGGAATTGATATAGGGCCGCTTCAGGTTGGATTTTAATGAGCTTTCCTTGAATGATATCGATGCCTTCGTGGAATTTCTTCGACTATCAAAGATTGAACAAAGCATCATGCTGTAATTTCATAATTTATTTTTTTCTATAGCCACCCAGTTCGTCAGCAGTAACCAACCTTATTTCATTTGCATTCTTGCCGCTGCACCTTTGGGAGATTTGATTTGAATTATGGAGTACCGGTTCATACTTTGCAATGTGTGACCATAGAAACATCTTTGTAATAAATAATCGCACATACACGATCGTCATACCTCATCTTGTAGCTTGAGCCCGAGGCTTATTTTCTGACAGTGTAATGTGGTCTTCCCACGGGGGGAATACAGATCTTACCGTACAGTTTGAAGACCCATGTAGCTGCTGCTCTGGAGAAGATATTACCGTACGACTGCCCCACCAATCAAAGGACATGACTGGACTCTCCCGTCAGACACAGAATGATGGACTATAGAGTTTTCAGATGGTTCAATTCCATTTTTGTTTGATCCGAGGCCCAGTTATGGACGTAACCATCATTATTCATGCTCTGGTCAGCTGAAAGGGAAAGACTTCACACACTGGCTAAAAAGAATAAATAAAAAGAATATTGACAGTGTAGAGCAGTACGTGCTGTGTGTAAAGATATGGGAAAACTGCTTTTGGACTAGTTCCCTTATCCTTCCAAAATACCAAGTTTCAAACCTCTCCTCTTGCTCCATTATAATCTTCAAGTTTGACAAAAGACGCCCAAACTGGCGAGCGGACCAAGACCTATAGATTCAGATCCGGGATAATGACTGCTGGAAATGAGTTGTTATATTCCTGGATGGATCTGCAGAAGGAAGTCCTCTCATGCTTGGTGTTGTCTCGAGTTTCCCCGTCCTGCCGTGGGTTGGAACAGGGACACCGGCTCCCGAGTGCCAAAATGTGGTAGATGGTTTGAATAAAGTTGGAGTTGATTGATGGAAGAAGTGAGTTTGCTTCTGTGCGCGAATGCATGCACGTGAGCACGTGTGTGGCCTTTACATCGACCTGTGGAGTTGATTGAGAGAATTATCATTGTGGGTGCAAATGACGACTATATTCAATTATAATTCATTTATTTTGTGTAGCCCGAAATTACAAATCTGCAGAGGGCTTTACAATCGGTACACATACAACACCCCGCGTCCCGGGACCTCGCCTTGAAAATCCACCCCCCCCCCCACATACACAAAAAATAATAATATTTAATGTGAAAAAAAGGGAAGACACCTTCGAGAGAGCAACATAGGAGGACCCCTCTCCCAGGGTGGAAGTAGGATAGATGTCGTGTGCGCAGAATGAACAATGCTACAGAGTTACAGCACATTCAATGAATATGACTTCCAAACATAACAGCAAAGTGCATATAGTCATAATAATGTTAATAAAAGCAGTAATGGTATTGGCCGCACTAATTGCAATGCAACAAGCAAGACAATGATAATAGCGGTGGGTGTTGGGCGTCCAGTATAAACCACAATCCATGGAAAGCACAAAGCGTCCGGAAAAGGAAAATTAGTCATGTGCATGAATGGCGTATGCATTCATACAGAAGGAAATATCATCAGTCAATCTCTCAATTACCTTTTTGACTCTTGGATAAACTGTTTAGTCTTTTAAAATGTAAGAATCAGCAGGTGTTTTCCCTTTTTACTTGATAAATGTTTGAATCGTCGTCGATTAATTTGACGTCCGTCCACTGAGTGATACATTAACTAGCCGTTACCAGCCGAGACATCCCTTCTCAGATCTCTTCATCGATTCTTCCCCTCCGAGGGAACGACTAATGCAGTGTGCCGTATATATGCACACGTGTTTCTGAATGAAGTGACGTATTAATTTCATTCGTCACACGAAGAGATGAATGCGGGGTATTGCTCCGAGCAAAGATGAATGACGTGTGGCAACTGCTGCCCATCTGGGTTTATGATGGATGAGAAGTGTCTAAGCTGTGAGGCAAGAACAGAGAGTCGGTAGAGAGTCCGTGTCTCATGTGTTTTTAATGAAGTAAGTGAGATGGTCTGAGCTTCTGGTACATCAAACATTCGCACCGGAGCAAATCACACTGCATGTAGGGCACCGCAGCTCAGGTAGAGCCACGTGTTACGCCACTTCAGGGATATTGAGAGCGTGGATTTGTGTGAGCGGTACGGGATGAAAAAGGAGGCAAAAAAGAAAAAGTTGGCTGGAGAAGATTTTTTTTGTTTTGAAAAGCAGTAAACCTCGAAGAAGTTCAAAACTTTTATTCTGTGTCGTTTGCCTTTGATGCGGAGCGAGAGCGATCAGTCCCGAAGGACATTTTTGTTCTTCCCATTTTGAGCCTTCACACCCATCAATCACATGATTTCATTGCATCCGTTATTAACTGATGAATATTGATGTCTGTATAACTCTGGAGAGCAAAAGAAAACAAAGGCAGACAGACTTAATTCCCAGGCTTACCACAAGTAATATAATGGAGTAACACGATACAAAGGCATTCTCTTGGAGAACAGCTGTTCGTGCGCGACCAAGCCGAGAGTTGATGGAGAAATTATTTTGCTAATAGGCTAAGTCACTGTCACATATTCTGAGCTACAGATGAGTAATTCAGGATTTTGATAACCAAAAGGAGAACCCAAGTTCTTCCCAGTGAAAATTATTCCAGCATTTCTCTTAGATAGCAACTTACTTTCACCAGTTCGCTGCCAAACTCTTCAACAAAACTTTGTATCACTTTAAATGTGATTAAGTTTGTGTTTTCTGTTACAATAACATAACCTCATACTACTTTCTGCTTTACGCCATGCCGCTGATTATTTCCTCGGGTGGTGTGGAAAAAGATTAAAGTGTGTCCTTGCATGCGTGTTTGAGTGTGTGTGTAAGTGTGTGTGGTTGTGCGTGTGTTTAAGTTACAAGATGGGTCTTCGGTTTCCCTTCCCCTGATCCTGTTTTGGCTATCAGCTGAGTGTTTTGCTTTTTAACTTTTCCCTCTGTTCTTTCATGAACACATGTTGTGATTATTCTGATATAATACAGAGTGTTCATATGTTTATGTATTCATCACATTGTGGGGGACTGACGTCCGGAGGGTGAAGGTTGGCGTGAGGCAATTAAGTTTAGATTGACCCGACGGGGAATTAAAGTAAGTTAAGTCTATGTGGGAATCAGTAAAACACATTTATATAAATCAAACAAATGGTTTGTGAACACAATTGTAATCTACACCACCACAAACACAACTCTTTACTGCATTCACATCATATTAGTATCTGAATGTTATGATTGCCATGCATACACATAATACACTTAACATACTCACACTGTCTAATAATGCTCAACTTATACTTTTCAAATAAAACACCTAAATAACTAATAAATAGCCAACGCTGTGTGTGTGCAATGCATAACACAGGTTCACAGTGCTTGGTTGTGCATTTTAAAGTATTCAACTTAACTCGGATTCTTCTCTCAGATAGAACTCAAAAAGCAAATCACGAGTTTGAAATAGTTTGTTTCGCCCATTTTCAGGGTATTTATCTGAGCTTCACCAATGAGGTAATGCCGTGTGACGGAGAGTCATGGACCGGGTTCGGCTCTCAAAACTCGCCCTGTTCGGATATTAAACATCCTCCGACGGGGAGAAGTGATGATGGCAGCTGCTCCTCCACCTTCAGGAATATCCCGCCAGGCAAATTATTATTATTATTCTCTTTTTACCATGCTGACCGTATCAAATTCTTTGAATAGCCCCCCACTTTGTCCTTTGATGATGAGTTATATCGATACACACACACTCACTCACACACACACACACACACACACACACACACACACACACACACACACACACACACACACACACACACACACACACACACATGCACACACTTTCATCAGAGAAGCAAGCACATTTACTTGGCAGTGTGGCCTTGAGGGTTGAGGGGTACGTGAATCACCTCCGGCTGGGTTTCCACTTGCTCCTCCTCGGCCTCACTGACGGTCCACAGGGTTCACTATTTATGTGTGTGCGTGTGAGGCTGTGTGTGTGTGTGTGTGAAGCAGCACTCACTCAAAATATGGTTCACCTCTTCTTCTTCTTCTTCTTCTTCTTCTTCTTCTTCTTCTTCTTCTTCTTCTTCTTCTTCTTCTTCTTCTTCTGTCACCGTGGAAATGTTCTTCATGATCTTCTTCTTCTTCTTCTTCATCTTGTGTCAGTCTGTGTCACCGTGGCAATGTTCTTCTTCTTCTTCTTCTTTCTCTTCTTCTGTCTGTCTCTGTCACCGTGGCAATGTTCTTCTTCTTCTTCTTCTTCTTCTTCTTCTTCTTGTGTCTGTCTTTGTCACCGTGAAAATGTTCTTCATGTTCTTCTTCTTCTTCTTCTTCTTCTTCTTCTTCTTCTTCTTCTTCTTCTTCTGTCTGTCTCTGTCACCGTGGAAATGTTCTTCATCATCTTTTTTTCTTTTTAAAGAAACCTCATTCAGAATCAAACTTTTTCTCTTCATCTCTAGTTCCCCATTTTTTCTTCTGTTCCTTCCATCTCTGACTGTTTTATTCTCTTTCTCCTTGTTGCGTGTCAGGCATTGAAATCTAGGACATTTTTGTCACAGGGGAGCGAGCGCAGTTTGTAAGTGTGTGTGTGTGTGTGTGTGTGTGTGTGACTGTTTTCCAGCTTCACATCTTCTGTGCGGGTAAATAAACAAATCTGAGTCATCACACCAGCTTTGAAACAGTCATGCTGCTGCTGCTGCTGCTGTTACCTTCCACCAACTATTATCCCCACGGAGTTAAGTAAGTGTGTTAGTGGAGAGACGCAAATATAGCAGAGTAACATGCTTATTTTAAGATTTTGACGCAGCAGCATCAGCACAGTGAATTGAGAGATTTGATAACGTCAACCAGAATTGACTTGTAATAAATAATGCTTCACTCCAGAATACACAAGTCAAATATGGCTCAATACCTGTCGATGGTTTTCATGCTGAGAAAGATTGGGATGCCAATATACCGATACTTATTTTATTGAATACTATCTTAAATATCACTGACCCCAACATAAGACACATGATGTTCCACCAAGTCAAATGAGAACAATGGAGCCAAACCAAAGACAAAAAAATCTCATTCTCCAAATACCTTTGAAATGGAACAAAAGAAAACCTGTGCGAGGAACATTCACGTCCTTATTCAGAGTTTAATACTCCTATCTCTAAAATAAATTGCAATATGAAAAAAAAAAGTGAGCCTCAAAGTCTCAGTGGGCTCCTCCTGGAACACACTCACTCGCTCTCACTGTGACCTGACTAGTCTCTGCGATGACGTGGTCCCCCCCCCCATACCCCTCCCCCTCCTCCTCCCGCAGTGCAGCCCCCACTGATGTCACTGACATGGACATTTATGCAGGAAATAAGTCATAAAATAAAACTCCAGGGCAACATTTCACGGATATAATTAAAAAGAAAAGGTTTTCACAGAGTTGAGGTATAAACTGGGGAACAATGTTCCAGCTTGTGGTTCCTCGGTACGAGTGGTTTAAAATCATCACCGACTTAAGATAAGATACAGATAAAGACGCAACGTACAATTAAAAGATGATCAAACGGATAAAATCGGAACCTCAGGTCGGGTTTACCGAATTCTCATGTTCCCGTTTACAGTATCTGTCCGTTAAGCTGCAGCTCAGCGTAACCAAGGAACCGGTTCTCACTTCATCATGATTAAATCAAACGGACTCATTCTCATTCTCCAAGAACCAGATCCGCCGGTTGGCTTTCACAGGTTGTGAGAGCTTTTACGGCTGCAGGCTTCCCCTGGGTGAGGTAACCCACTGGTATGATACAGTCATGAACTCTCTCCCCACACAGTATGATTCATATTAGTTGTGCTGTGATGCAGCACATGCATGTATATTTCAGTGTCCAGACAGTGGACGCAGTCTGGCTGTCTGAGAGGCTGGAGCTTAAGATTGTGTTTTGATAGTCGGCTATGGAAATAAATTGAAACTGATATCCACCTTTAGTGTAGTCTGGAATGAAGGAAAAGTGGAACTGAGGAAGCATAGGTATATATGCATAGAAGGAGACACACACACACACACACACACACACACACGTTAATGCTCTAGTGCTGAGACAGCTGAGCTGCCGGTGACAGCTGGGTTTGGTAATGGGACGTCTATATCCAGAAAATCTGGGGAAAGGCGACTCAAAGTAGAGACAGAGGTCATAGTTGTCGTCCCCCCTAAACACACACACAACCTAAACGACATGAATCCTGAGAAGCAAAGCATTCCTCCATCCTTTATCCCCCCCACTCCCCCTCCACCACCCCCCGCCACACTCTCAACCCTCCCTCCCTTTCCTCGCGACGCTTTATTTTTGTACCGCTTCAGCCTGTTTCACCACAACCAGGTCAAATCTTTCATTCTCAGTCAATTAAAGTGTTGTTGTTGTTGTTGGTCTAGCCACCCTGTAATTGTATACTTGTTGAGAAAGTTTTTTTTTAAAAACCCTTTTAAACGGCCCCAGAACTACGAAAATCGAGTAACACCATGTCGAGCACACGCATTGACATGGATTGCGAAAAAAAGAAGAAGAAGTCGAATGAGATCCATCTGGGTTTTTTTTGCGTTTGGAAATTCGATTTTTGCTTTGAAAAGGAAAAGTTGTGGATCGTGTTTGTTTTTCAAGGCACTGTATTTCTCATTCTCAACTTGAATACTTCGCTTTGACAGACTTTCCCCTCTCCGACTTTACTGTCAGTCCCAGGATCTTGCCAATGTCTGCTGTGGGTGGCACAGAAGCAGTTTTTCGGGGCTCAACGAGTCGCCGCCAACTGTCAACATCCAATGCCAGACCCCTCGAACCGCTGCGGAACTGAACAATCCGGAGCTGTTCCATCAAAGCACAAGAAACATGGCTGAGGTGGAGCCAGTATTGAGCGGCCGTTCTTTACTTGGAACTTCGTGACTTTTGGTCCTGTTTAGCTTGGCCCACGGGTAGCTATGGCGTGCCCGACTAGATCTGCTAAATCCATTAGAGGGGACGGGGCGGCCGGTAGGAAAGGAAAGGAGGGAGAGACATAGGAGAGGGATAGGGAGATAGTGAGGCCTGTTCAGAGTTGGCACTGCATAAGGAACAAACCTATTCCTCCCAAGTGAGATACTATGAACACACGCTCACACACATCCTCATACAGACACTGTAGTACTTTAAATGCTTTTATCCTATAGAAAGTAGGATGGTTTTCTATTATATGGCGACAGCACTTAAGAGCGGAGGCCCATGTATTTGAGGCTTTGAGGCTTGCACACACCAGAGGCAGATTATGGGGTCGCAATGCCAGATAAAATGTGGCTGAGACTGCATGGAGCCCTCCAGGTCTGCCCTGTCTGTCAGTGCGGTCGCACAGAGATGATGTCACTGCTCGCGTGCACATGTGTTGTGCAGGCGAACAAAGACAGACGTGAAGAAAAAAAAGAGACCCAGACGGATGGTGGAAGCGTTTTCTTTGTTGGATTTCTTTTTGCATTCGAGATTAAATTATAGAGACTCTAATTCATGTAAACTATTAGAAATGTAATTCATCATCATTAGCATACTGTTATAAAGAGTGCCACTAGAGGGAGTGAATCAGGTGGTCTTTTCCACTCGCCATCTGCTCTGTAGCCATTTAGCACGAGCTATATTTCAGCCTTCTTCTCTCCATCCCGCGTCAGCTTGTGTTTTTATTCTGTAAACACTGTAAGTGTATTGCAGCACACGTCAAAAAGGGAGATGATGTCATGCACCAACTGCTCATCGACAGTGACAGATTGCAGCCGTGCGATTTGTTCATCAATATAACCTTCCATTGACACTGAGGGAGAGAGGACGTGTGTGAGAGGACGTAAAAAGACTTGTATACACACACACACACACACACACACCGCACATTCTGAAATACTCCCTTTCTGACCGAAGGACAATAAGGCAGTCAGGCCAAAACAAACTGTAATCGCCCCTCAGAATGTTACTGTTGTTGTATTATGTTCTAAATCCAGGACTTCCTTCTCTTTTCATCTTTTTTCGTCCCTTCCTGGTGTTCTCAAAAGGCTCCATTATAGCAATTTGGGGTATCGTGGGTTCATTTCATCACAGAGGGGACCCCGAAGTTTCCCCCTCCCAGCAGAATTTTTTTCTTTTCATCATCACGCCACTATTTGTATCCAGACAGACAGTCCCATAAACACAAACACTCCACAAGAAAGTCGGGGTATGCTCGTTCAGCTCGGCTCAGCTTGCTTTTTTTTTTTTGCGTAGGAGTGAAGCAACTGTCCAGGACAGCCGTCTGGACCAGATGTAGAGATCAGTGACCGCACCAGAGGGACCCGTATCAGTGTCTCTCCCTGTCCCACTGGAGCCATAGCCTTTATTAATCTCTTTTCCTTGGCGGCCTCATAAACTACCGCAGGAGGTCAGTGTCGATAGAAAGACTGGTGGGATGGATCACTGCAGGAGGATTAATTAGATATTAAATAATGTTTTTTATTTGCTCTATATATTATGCAAAAGTAGTCAGGAGCTTTGTGAATCTGACATTAATTACAGAGTTGCATTCGCTCAATAGCATTTGATATCGAGTAATGATTTGGGTTATTCAAGCGGGGAGTCATTTGTTCTCCCCGAAACGAATTCTTTCGGACTGAAGGATGATTAGAAACTGAAAATGAATCAAGAAAAACATCGATTATGGTGATTGAAACGGCAAATCTACTCCCACTGATGAACGTAACCTCACTTCGATGAGCTATATTTTCAAAAAGGAGCTGTTTTTCTTCCTTTGGGTTGTATGTGGAAAAACAGTCAGCCACACAATCAGCCAGTCTTTTTGTATTTGTGAGTGTGAATGCTTCAGTTCCATGTATGCGTAGACAAGCTGGCTTCCTCTCCAGAGGTGGAAGACATTCCTAAAGTTAACTGTCCGGACTATACGTGCGCTGGGGGAGTGATCGTCTTGGTGAATATGGCTGACCGGCAAAGGGCAACAGCCTCCATCGACAACCAGCACCCTGTCGGCTACTGGAACCTTGTTTTGCCTACATCACGCATTTTATAGTTATGACGATTGGTACCAAACATTAGCTCATTGAGGCAGGGACTCATTCACATTCCAGAGAGTTTCAATGGAGAAGATTGTTCAGGTCTCTTGAGTTTGATAAATCTGTTATGTTAGGGCTGGATGGCCCTTCAGGATGTTTTCGAGAGTTATACGCTCAATAGATCTTCCCTTGTAAATACGAGATCAACATGCATAAACAGTTGGTCTCAGTTTGAACATAATCTAAATACATACACGGGTTAAAAGAAGCATCTATCTTGTGAGAGATAAGAGTGGCCCATGCCAGAATCTTACGTCAGTTTTGCAAAAGTATGCGCGTCAACCCCGGGTCAAATAGCATTTGACAGTGGGTGTCAGGTGAATTTGAGATAGCCTTTAAGATCGTGCGATTGCCTTTCTTCCAGTCAATGTGCCAACAGATGAGGCAAATCGACTCTTCTGGCACACTGGGAACATAAATTGTTTTTTTTGTTGTTGCAAGAAGTGTTTGACCCTTAACTGATGCATGCCTTTGTAGATAGTCACAATATCTGTTCGTGATTAGATCCAGCTACGACATTAGCATGAGGAGGATATTATCTTCTTGGATGCGTGCATGATTTAGAGTGTGGGGAACATCGTAGCTAAGCTAACAGACTTAAATGGCTGCTTCTCCACACAAAGGCCAACGCTATTGCAGCCATGGACTTACTTTCTCATGCATTCCATGTGTTTGTAAGTGTCATTTTCTATCATAAAAAAATGATCTTCCAGTGGATTTTGGGGCCCATTTTAGTGTCTCAAATGTGTTTTCCCTTGGGATTTGAGTGTGTGACCCTTCCAGACACTTTACAATGTTCTCACTCAGTGAATACTACTTGTTATCCTTCAGACAAATATAGTTTATGATTCTGTTCTCAATGTGGTCGAAGGGAATGTAGACACTGGACAGATTTAGACTTCCATTGTTTTGCTCTTTTTCAAATCGACATGACTCGGCTGAAAAAGTCTTTTTTTACAAATGTCTATTTAATGGTCGGGGCGTGGGGAGACTCACATTCATCAGGCTGTGTATTTAATATAGGTTGAGGATTGTAAAAGTGTTAGCAGATTTAGCTTTCATACTTCACTGTGGAAAACACGTTTTAATGTTATGCTCAAGATAAAACGCTGTTCAATTGCTCAAATCACACATCATAAAACATATTGTGACTTCAAGAAGTACATATTTTCTCTGGCTGACAGTTTTCTCCTCTCACTTTCTTCCCCTCCAGGTGTAACACAACCCAACCATGCCGATAACAAGTAAAGGGTCAAGACCGAGGGCTCGGGTCAGCGGACCCTGCGTGTGTTCAAGTCTCGTCTTTTTATGCGCCCTCCTTATTCTTGTTCAGTCTACAACCGTCCTCGGAGCCCTGGAGCTCCAGCTGGACGAGGAGCAGCCGGCCGGCACCATCGTGGGCGACATCAGCGCCGGCCTGCCGCCCGGTGAAATCGGGGGTCTCTACTTCATCTCGGACCACGAGAGCACGGGCGTCAGCAACGATCTCGACATCGACGAAACCACGGGCATCATCACGACCGCGCGCCGCCTGGACCGCGAGGAGAGGGACCACTACAGCTTCATCGCCGTGACGATGACGGGAGTCACCGTCGAGGTGTCGATCGCCGTCAACGACATCAACGACCACGCGCCCGCGTTCCCCAAAAAGAAAGCCGTCCTGAAGATCCCTGAGCACACCGCAGTGGGGACGCGGTTTTCCCTGGAGCCGGCGGCAGATGCAGACAAGGACCAACTGACCACTCGAGGCTACGCTATTCGAGAGGGCAACATCGGCCAGGCGTTCAGACTGGAGACCAAGCGAGCCGCGAACAAGGTGCTGTATCTCGACCTGGTGGTCAATGGACTTCTGGACAGGGAGAAACGCTCACTTTACACCATGGTCCTAGAGGCCTTTGATGGGGGATCACCCAGAAGGATGGGATCCATGACCCTGGAAGTGATTGTGACGGACATCAACGACCACGCGCCGGTCTTCAATCAGACCAGATACCACGCGATCATCTCTGAAAGCCTCCCGCAAGGCAGTCGCATCCTACAGGTCAGTCTCAAGTCTCGTCAGTGTTCGGATAGTGAGTCGATACATCAAGAACAGTTCTTTTGTCTGCACATCCACATGGTCCAGGGTCCTTTTAATTTCAAAGACTTTCCTTATCTTTTCAGGTGTTTGCAATAGATGAGGATGAGGGCGATAATGGTCTGGTTCTTTATGAAATCAACCGCCGTCAGAGTGACCCCGATCGCTGCTTCGTCATGGACATCAAGTCCGGGGTCATAACTCTGAATAGGCCCTTGGATTATGAACTCAAAAGGGTTCATGAACTGGTGGTCCAGGCCAGGGATAACGCCAGCCAGCCCGAGGTAATTGCATTCTGATTACTAATAACAGCATAAAGTACCGTTAATTTAATGATCACAGGTCATATGTTTCACACATATATGTTTATTGTGACGAGGAGGTTTGTCCTATTTTCTGTGTTCGCGAAAAATAAAAGTAACACGAATATTGCACAATTCCTCAGGTGACCAACGCATTCGTGACCATTCACGTCCGTGACTACAACGACAACCAGCCCACCATGACCATCATTTTCCTCAGTGAGGACGGCTCTCCGAGGATCTCCGAAGGGGCCCAGACGGGCCAGTACGTAGCTCGAATATCTGTGACGGACCCAGACTACGGAGAGTATGCCAACGTGAATGTGTCCCTTGAGGGGGGTGATGGGAAGTTTGCTCTCACAACCAAGGACAGCATCATCTACCTGATCTATGTGGACCAGGTCTTGGATCGAGAGGAACGGGATTCTTATGACCTCAGAGTCATGGCCACAGACTCCGGCACACCTCCTCTCAGGGCGGAGTCATCGTTCACCATTCAGGTGACCGACGTCAACGACAACCCCCCTCTTTTCGACCAGCAGGCCTACAGACAGACTATTCCCGAGGTCGTCTATCCCGGCTCCTTTGTCCTCCAAGTAACTGCCAGGGACAAGGACCAGGGCCCCAATGGGGACGTACGCTATACCCTCCTCAAGGGCAAGAACTCTCACTCTGATTGGTTTTCCATCGACAAGGTCACCGGAATCATTACCACGGCCACGGCTCTGGACTTCGAATCAGAACCGGCGCCGAGCGTGACCGTCGTTGCGACAGATAACGGGCGCCCGCCGTTGTCTTCCACAGCGAAGGTGGACATTGTGCTGCAGGATGTGAACGACAACACGCCTGTGTTCCCGAGTAACTTCTACAACGCCTCCATCAAGGAGAACACCCCGGCTGGGACCTGCTTCTTAGAGGTAAGAGGCCACCCTCAACACGTTTTCTCTCTTTCCCTCTCAATGTTGTTATCCAGCTCTGTTCTTCTTTCATTTGGAGAAGACCTGCCTGCAGCCAAAATCAAGTATTCGCTGCCTCCTTTGTCCTCTCATCTCTTTATTCACTCTCTCTCTTTACACACACCCTCCCCCGTAAGCTCTCTCTGATTACTCCCCTGGCAAAGGTCTGATTTATACGTTCATGCAAATGAAAATCAAAGTCATATCTGAATGAAAAGCAGTCTCAGAGATGTATTTCAGAAAAGCATGTTTTGCACATCAAAAAATTGAGAAGAGAGGAGAAGAGAAACAAAAGTCCACAGTCCTTCTGTTTTAATTTAAGGTTAAAAATGATTTATGGGAGAAAAAAGAAATAGAGAGAGAGAGAGAGAGAGAGAGAGGCCAGGGAGGCAGACTTCACCTGCATTCCTGAATCTACTGTGAGGAGATTTACTCTGTGCTGGCATGTCCTTTCTCTCACCTCCTACGGTTGCTGTGGTAACCAAGCCATCAGCGCAGCACGATCCCTCGGTATCCTGCGGCCGTCTTGCTTTTATCTTGATTCTAGCAGGTTTTTTCTACGCATAAGGAGGACCTCTCTCTTGAGAAATGGAAGAAAGGATGATGGCTGTTTGTCTTCCAGCAGGGTCTTAACATGGCATCAGGCGCTGTTTGGACCAGCTGTTTTTTTTTTCCCAGGTTGTTTTTACCCGTCTGCTGCAAAGCGGATGACATTTGAGCATTTCTTCGCCTCATTGCCTGCTGCTAAAACCTAAACATGCAGTGGCTCTAATAACACGTTTCGGACCCCTAATCATCAATTAGATAAATACCGGTATAGTTCCTGTACCCTGTATTTGGAAAGGGTAACTAATTGGTATTCTGTGGTAACTTTCTTATGGGCCTGTTAGGGAAGTAAGTAAGGGGATGTAACAAAGAGGAGTAACAATGTGACATGCTAATTAATTGAAAAGAAAAAAGAGAGATAGAATAACCTTGGGAAGGGGTGGGAAATTTAAAAAGCAACACGGAGCAATAAACAGCCTCAACGTAATTTATTTCCAATTTGTCTTTGCAATCCCAGATACAGGCTGTCCGTTGCTGAATAATTAAACCCTGTGATTTGCTCCTAATTAGGCGGCTTTGTTGAATTATTGTATCCCTTAACCAACTAATTGAAACCCCTGAACCTCAATAACACTTCAACTGTTCGTCGTTTCTTTAATCCTAGCCTGCAGTTATTCTGGCAGTAGGTGCAGGCGTTACCCCACACCAGACACCACAGGTGGTTTTGATGCCAAAGTGAGTGAATAAGACTCGAGTTGCTCATTCCGGCACGTTCCAGGCAAGAGTCCACCTACAGGGGCTTCGATTTGCATAGATAATAGTCGTGAGAGTAAACCTTTTTTCCCTTGGCCGATGAAATATGTGGCCACTCACGCAAATGATGTTATATCTGACATCGTACTCTAATGGATGATGTTCCAGATATGTTCTGTATTTTCTCATCTTGCCTGCCAACCAACTGTCTAGATTGCGGAGCATTTGGTTTTTTACTCCGTCAAGAAAGTGACAAAGTGAAGAATTGGGTCAGCTGGTCCAGTCGACCCAGTTTACATTTTTGTGTGATGTTATTTGGCACCGGCAATCAAGTTGTGAGGTTTCGTCACGTTCCCTACAGAGTCGAGGCAAAGGCAGAGCGTTCTGAGAATTGAACCAATATTTACAATAGATAACAATCACATCGCTGTTTGACTTTAGGAATGATTATCCTGGGCTGGCTGGCTCGGTTTGGATTTGTGTATAAATAGGGGGAAATCCGAAAATGGTTAATATCTAAAAATGGAAATATGAGTGGGACACATAAGGTAAGCTAATCTTCAGTAAACTCTCTTTATCTTCTCTCACACTATATCAATTTCTGTTTTTGTTACTTATTTGCTCAGTTTCTCTTTTTTAAAATATTTTCCTCATGATGTCTCCTTTGATTTTCCACTCATACGTATGAGCAGCAACGGTGTGGAGGAAGTTCCTTATCAGCTGGGCTCCTAAAGTAATCTGTAATGTGCTGCACTGTTTATGTAGCCGCCACACAAAGGAGTTATTTATTTCTTGGTTTCCCTGCTTTCCTCTTCCCCCGCTTCCTTAAAGTGTTTCCCAGGCAGGAGAGGTTATGGTACCTCAGTGTTGTGTGTGTGTGTGTGTGTGTGTGTGTGTGTGTGTGTGTGTGCACATCCATCTGATTTAGGTTCATATCCTGAGAAGGTAAGGGTCATGAGAACAGTGGGATTTGTTGCTGCTAAGGAAAAGTGACAAGCATAAATAAGTGAAGCATTTTAAACTCTTATTCAAATGCAAATGTTACTGGAATGGTCAGATCTGTGTGGGGCCTTTTGTCATGCCCCTGAGTTGTTCTTTTTCTCTTGCACAATTTGGGAAATTTTATAATATATCACAGTATTTTACTCCTTGCATAGTTTCTGTCAAATCCAATGACACGCTCACATCTAGCATCGCTTCACGCTGCCACTGCTGAGCCTCAAATGCAGATATCAACAGACGAGCTGCAAGCTATAAAACACATTGATTAATGAAATAACAATCGTGCGAATTAAATAAAAGGACAAATTAAATAGTTGAGGATTAGATATCACAACAGAAAGAGAATGTTTTCATGCGTGTATCTACACGTGAGCATTCCTGTACGTCATATCTGTGTTTGTGTATACTTGTATACCGCGTTGGAAGCCGGTTACTCGCGTTCAGCAGGTGGCGCGTCTCCCCTGGGACGCGAACCATGTGGTTTCCTGGTCAAGCCTGTGAAACAACACTCAATCGTCTCAACAGAGGCACACATGTGCTCAGCTGGGAGATGCACAAACATGAAGAGGAAAGCTTTGCTATAACATCACAATGCTACCTGCACTGCTTGTTGGGAGAGCAATGTTCAGAATCAGTAAGAAATAAGGCAGTGAATCTAGGTGAAGGATGATTAAAACCTTGAAGCAATGCCCGAGGCCCATTGAGGGTACACATATCTGTAGCCTAGATAGACATATGGAGGCTGCACTTGTCTTTACGGCCCGCAGTACAACATGCTGGACTAACATATTGCACTTATATGTACATTCTTGTTAGCACTGGAGGTTCAACTTATCCTTAAAGGAACATGAATATGCCCCTGATTATAATATAGCTGGCAAATAAAGTGACTAATGCAAGAGTTGTAAGGGAGTATCAACCTGTACTGTGCTGAGATTAAACATCTCTCTTGTTCTGCCTGTTTTGTGATATACATGCCTAAATGGTGCCTAATATTTCTAGACTGAAATAATATCGGCATTATAATTATTATAACTATGAGGATTTTTTAGTTGCCTATTTTGTGGACACCTACTTGGTGTCCTACGCACAGCGTGTAGTGCGCTATTGGAGCGGCGGCGCTGGTCGTAGTTTATAGCATGCCGCACAAACAACAATGAACTAGTGGAGGCGGCAAGGTGCTCAGTGTTGCCAGATTGGAAATGGTGAAGTATCGTACCAAAGGCTCAAAATGGTTGTATTTGGAGGGTAATTATCGTGTATCTGGCAACCCTGAGATCGGTCGACCAATGACTGTTCTCTATACTGTCAGAGCTCACCAAGAAGGTGGAACGTAAGGGAGATACCATTTCCAAAACGTGTAAGGGGTAAATATTAGTTTGTGAAAACCCAGAGAAACACAAATATCCGACGAAGAAAAATCCCGGACGTTTTTGGAATCCCTGCCGGACACATTTTTTTGGTCTCAAAAGCAGGACATGTCCGGGGAAAACCGGATGTCTGGTCACCCAAATTAACCTGCTGGAAATTCACTTTGGTCACTGCCTTGTGTACATATTTTGTTTCCTATGTATACTTAGTATTTTAGTATTTAGTATTGTTATTGTGTTTTATTTTTATCTTTTATTAATGCTCTAATGTGCACCCGCTGCTGTGATCCTGAAATTTCCCCACAGTGGGACTAATAAAGAAATATCTAATCTAATCTAATCTAATCCAAAATAGAAATGGTGCAACCTCTATGGAGCATAGATGTTCTCAGTAAATGTGATTACTATCTTACTATTAAATTAAGCCTGTCCACAGCAAATTTCTTCGAAAATCTGTATATTTGAGCTGCTTTGCCATTCACCAAACAGCTTTTCAAGAGGACGTGTTCACCTTATGGGTGTCGATTTCATTCTCACCAGCCAAATGTGACCAAATCTTGCTCTACATGAAATGTTTTTGACAGACAGACATATCATCTCACCTACGGAGCAGACCTTGTGGTATAGTAGGCAGGTAGACACAAGAACACGCGAGTGTGAGTGGAGTGTCAAGGCCGACTGATATAGAGCAAAAACATATTGGGTGAGGAGGTTTCTTTTGACAGGTGGACTTAGTCCTCCTGAACTTCCCGCTAAACCACTTGAACAAACACGGCACGTCTGCCTGTCAAAGCAATCAGCAGTTGTGGTCTGAAGTCCGAAAGTCTGGAACCCCGTGGCTAAAGTCTCTACGGCTCTATAAGGAAATACTAATCATGTTTAAAACATACACACACATGCGTGCACACTGAGACTAAAGACATTCGATGAAGCAATGGACCCAGAGACATTTGGTAACACACTGAAAACAGGAAGGTGTTGAAGGTTGGAGGATTCGGTGGACCAGCTGGCAAAGGCGAATGGAGTGCGTTGGTTTGGTCGTGTGCTGAAGAGGGATGGGGATCATGTCCCGGGAAAAGCGTTGGAGTTTAAAGTAAATGAACCGAGGACACGTGGACGACCGAAGGAGACATGGAAGAGACAAGGTGGAGGAGGAGAGTCGGAGATGGAGAGACGGGGTTAGAGAGATTGCTGCGAGAGTGAGGTGAAACCGGCCAACCCCCCATTTTTTGGGGACAAACCCTGTTTAGAACTGGATGAAGAAGAAGAAGAGAAGAAGAAGTCTCCTTCTTAACCCTCCTGTTACCTTTCGGGTCGATTTTACCCCATTCAATGTTTAATGTCGGTGTTCTTCGGGGTCAATTTGACTCCAGGCTGTTTTTCACTGTGTCAAACATATAAGAAATATCAACTTTTTTATATATTTAAAGGGCTATTTAGGTAGTCAACAAACAAACATAAAGTACCTCACACTTAAACTTGGGAAACAATATTAATTCTAATAATTTTCTGGAGGTTTTAATTGCTGGGGTCAAATTGACCCCAAGGGTAAAATATGTCAGTAAATATAAAGGTAACAGGAGGGTTAAACATTGTATGGGGTCAAATTGACCCTAAGGTAACAGGAGGGTTAAGCTTCTTGTAACAGCAGACCAGTGAATCTGACCCCTGAAACCCCCAAAAAACCGAGAGCCAGACCAAACCAGAGCGTCCATTCAGAGCGTTCACGCTCCCCCGGAGCCCAGACTCACAATACACACACTATAGTTTTTATTAAGCTTGAAAATCCGACAAGGGGGCGGGGGAGGGGCGGCAATTACTTTGATTGTCCGTTTGATGTCTTCCTTCGATGCTCGTGGCAGCTGTGCTTTAATGTTGAAACTTTATCTCGTGCGTTTTAATTAATCTGTCAGTGTGTTTCATTTGCTGAGCATCAATGGAACAACCGGCTGCAGGTCGGAGAGATCGCTCGTCAACACGTGCCCCCGGTGGCATCTGGTGATCAGCGCCGACGAATACTTTGGTTCAGACGCACCGGCCAGATCCAAAACGCCGTCTCGTGAATGGTTTCATGCCGTAAACAGCTGGCCGGTGTTCTGACACACTTACTCCGTCTCTCTGGTTCTGTATTTTTTTTTCTTTCTGTCTCCGTCTCACACACACTCTCTCCCACCGGCTCACACACTCTCTCAGCTGCCGGCCGAGTTGACAGGATGTGTGCGCTGAGGGATCAGGTTGGTGTGTGTCTGCCATGCGAACTATTCTCATAACTTCCATCAACAACTGACTGTGGATTCGTCACCTGTTTGTCACTGGAAGCTCAGACGACAATCCATCTTGGGTTTTTTTTTCTACGCTCATGTGCGAATAAACCTCCGACGTAATGAGGCGGGCTTTATTTGTTCACTGGACGACGTGAATGGCTGTCTTGAAAGAGCAGTTGCTCTGGTGTTTTTTAGAAATATCTAGACTGCAATCCTTGAGATCTTCTCTATATGAACGCCTACGCTAACAGAATGAGTAGAGATCGCAACGGTGCTCTGGTCGATCAGTTGGATGGTCTGTCAAATTGATTATTGGATGGATTTCCATGACATTTTTTTGGGGGATTGCAATAGTCCCTATAGAGCAGGGGCGTCAAACTCATTTTCACCGTGGGCCGTAGCGGCATCATGGCCGCCCTCAGAGGATTGTAACTGAAACATATAAATTATAAACATATAAACTCCTCCGCAACATATTGTGAAATAACTCTCTTTGCATTTGATTATTGTTTATTTGAGTGTAGAAATGTTGTACATAAGAAACGTCTCTAATATTCTAACATAAATCCATTTTATTTGAAAACCTTAAAAATAAAAGCACAGGATATTTTTTCGTAACTTTTTTTAAGAAAAGGTGATTCAAGTTGTCAGGGGCCACAGAAAATGATGTGGCGGGCCGGATTTGGCCCGCGGGCCTTGTGTTTGACACCTGTGCTAGCATAGAGGATAAATCCACCTAACTTTGAAGATCCCCAGACCTTTGCTGCCAAATACCTCCAAATGATGTAATGTGTGTCTACTGATAATTAGAAAACTCTATAATCCTAATAACTAAGAGGGTAACATTTATTTAGAGAAGGCACCCGTCATGAACCCTGTTTTTTTTGGAACAGCATTGTTCGGCTCTTTGATGTGTGTTGGATTCTGGCTCAAGTTGAATAAATCCTTCTTTTGTCTTTCTTTTTCCCCTCAGAAGCATGAAGTTTGGTTTCATATCACTAGCTGTTGGCATGTGCTGTGTTTTAACCCTATCAGAGTGCTCAGTGGAGTGTGATCTGTCTGGCCGATGCCTCCGTGGAGAGAATGGCCTCACGCCTCATTAAGCCCAATACTCCGTACCATATGGCAACGAGGGCTTTTCTTCTCTCGCTCTCTTTCTTTCCCGTCTCTCTCTCGAGTCTGAGTCTTTATTCCATTTATTCATCTCATCTGTTAGTGAGTATCTCAATTTCCATTCTTTCTTTTCTTTTTTTCTTAACTTCTTTACCTCATGACTCATGGGCTTTTACCATGATGGCTCCTGTACTGGTTTCAACTTAATCTTTTGCCTATTTTAAAGGAATCAATCTTCCTTCAGCGAGTGAGACTCAAGGATGGAAAGAGTTTCTTTCTTTGGGTCTCTGTACGCATCAGTGGACCATTTTAAAGAGAGGCATTTCAACACTACACAATTAATTAAGTTCATGCATCAGATTTACTTCTCATGGGACTTTTACTCACTCTACTTTTATTATTTCTCACATTCTAACCGTGACATACTGAAATTGCTTCTTTTGTTCAATCGAGTATTCACAAGCCAACTATTCTATTTAGGAAAATCCTCAATT
This sequence comes from Pseudoliparis swirei, assembly GCF_029220125.1. NCBI lineage: Eukaryota > Metazoa > Chordata > Actinopteri > Perciformes > Liparidae > Pseudoliparis > Pseudoliparis swirei. Next base: position 5,342,147 of record NC_079390.1, read on the forward strand.
AATCATCTACACTGACATAACCAAGTGGACATTATTGGCTCCCCTCCGCAAGATGAAAGAAGAGATCCTGAATATCAACAAATCCCTGTCCACAAAAATTAAACCATTTTAAAAAAGTGTCATGAAGACACATTTTAAAAACTATTTATTGCATAAACAGACACGGTGGACACCTTCAGCTTCAGTGTGAACACATTGGAGATCGCTCCTCACGGGAACACTCTGATATCAAACAGCTGCAGGCACAAGATCCCCCATCTACCACACGCACACATACACACACACACACACACGACACATGTCTATCTCTCTCTTCCAGCTCTCCTGCGCTGCTTTCGCCTTAGTGTTTCTTTTCAAACGTATCTCCTGACTGGGCCACCATTTTGTCATCTCTCATCCCTTATTGCCTCCCACTCCGACACTGGAGCTTGAGAGTGAAAGGAACAAATTCACACACACACACACACACAGACACACACACACGAGCTGCACGAGTCATCAGCAGGCGATCCTTTCGGACCCGCCGCAGTTCATCCGGTCACACTAATCTAATTAATGGCGCCCTGAGTTGGTGTAAATTAGCATGCTTCCTGAGTTTCTCTCGACTGCATTGGCTTTGGGAGGGGCTCTTCGGTTTGGGACAGCAGGTGGTCGATACGTTAGGGGTGAAGGGCGGTACAAGCAGTTGTTTCCCAGTGTATCAGATTCTGTCATTTCTCCTTTACGTGTTGGATTTGAAGTCGCAGTTGGGTGTGACCAAGACATTTCCCTTTGAGGCCGTGGCATAAAAAGATGAATGTTTCAAGTCATTAAAAAAAAAATGTTTCTTGTTTTTTTGTGCTACTTGAGGAGATGGCTCGTCCCCGTGGTTGTCAGCGCCGTTATCCGGCTGATTCTGCTCCTGTTCTGTGTGTCCCAGATCTCTCCAATGCTATTTATTTTCATCTCAGGGGGTCAAAGACTGTGCAGCTCCAGATATTTGTTTTCTCAAATGCATCATCCATTTAATCACGTCACTTCTCCTCTTCGACTTCCTCCTCACCTCAGAAACTGCTGAGAGAAGTCGAGAGGGAAACATTCGTATTCTAGATCTAGAGCGTTGCATTCGCTTTGCCAAGATACGCAGTGTTTTTTTGGTTCTTTATTAATGGCACCAACTTACAAAAAAAGCATTTTATATGGTCTGCATCACGCTTCTCGCTTTCTTTACATCTCCCAGATGCATTTCTATCATGCGTGCCCCGTCATATTGTCTTTTCCGCGCACTCCAGCTTTAATAAGGATAGTTCTCACCATGAGTTGTCTATTAAAGGTTTGAGCAGCACCAGAAAGAATGAAAGAAAGTTTCCACTCCCAAGGAGGATTTTCTTTTAATGAGAATCTAAGAGAATCTCCTACTTATGTCTGCCCACTCTGCCCTCCGTCAATCCCCATTCTCTCCTTGTTATTTCTGTCTGGTTTTCACTGAGCTGTTACGGTTTCCCGGCCTGACGTGATGCGTTTAACTGTAAATAGATATTCAGCACATTTGTAATTAAACAACTTTGCGAAGACGGTTCATGAATCCAAATAAATGCATGTGCAGAGAAGAACGGGATGAAACACGTGAGCTTTAGCGATAAAAAACCCACAAAAAATACTTTTTTTCTCCATTGTGGGTCATTGTGCATGTGTGTGTGTGTGTGTGTGTGTGTGGTGGCTGGCTGCGGACCGGGTTGGACGGACTACAGGAGTGGAAATAACTTTACTGTTTGCACGGGCGACTGCTGCGATTCGTTTCATTAAACTGTACAAACCTTGAGCCGCAAGGGCCACGGGTCACGATTAACGACAACGTGATGACAACGGATGGAAAGGTGATCAGGAAAAGGGGGTTCAAAATATTGCAATAGACAATCATCCGTCACAAATATCAATAGATTTCAAACTCCCGTCTCTTTCCTTCAGACTGTGTAGCCTTCTGGACTCGGTGAACTCCTCCATGCAGGATAAGCAGAATACTAATTTAATAAGCAGTCTTGAGACGAGGAATACACTTTTTCCATTTAAAATGACCACCTAACTGAGTGTGGGTTGGACTCTTTCGAAGCCGCGCTTAATGCAGTCTCGTCTATAATTTCTATATTTGGGCCAAAGTCTATAATTTCAGCACAAATAGCTCTGATATTCCTTTGAATGAACACCCGCTGCAATAAAAGGAAAGCTCCATTGACATTGAGAATAATAATGTACCTATTAATACATGCCTGTGAGTTTAATTCAATTATTTCTCTAACCTCTTGAGTTTAAACTTTCTTGGTGTGCGGCTTTCTCTGGACATTCAAATATTCACCTTCAGGCAACTTTCAGCTGCCTTCATGGTGGTCCATCTTTTTTCTGACCAACCATACTGTATTTCCTTAAGTTAGGGAAAAAGGGGGATTCTTCATCTTTCCTATCGCTGTGCCTTTCAGTATCCCAACCCTGCAATTTGGTCAAAGCTCTTGTCAGAACTATGACAGAATTTTTTTAATTTTTTGATCGCAGCGTGTCTTGCAGTCAGGTCATGCAAGGTGCTCGTGTCGGAGTCGTGTAAGGACTCCTAAAGGAATCTCTCTGACGTGAAACAGTAGTCGCTCTGTGTTTTTTTAACCTTACACTGAGTACATTCACAGGCATTTGGCCCGTGTCATAGGTGTTGGCTGAGGTTATGTAAATCATCTGATTTGGCCTGTGTTCTGTCTTGCTGTTGCAAGTGATTTAACTTTGAGACTAAGGATGTGTCAGATTTAATGTCAATTTAGGAGGGCCAATATTTCTAGGTGCATGTGGCCCAAATTGTGGTTTCGGATCAGATTTACTGCGGACTAACAAACCCTGGTGCACAGTGTGCCGTTTAGGAAGCTCTTTATACTACTTGGAGTAAATCTCTTGGTTTTGAAACAACAGAATTCGGCAATAAAAGTGCTACCAAGTGATGTTCTCAAGTCAAAGTGCACAGCCACGAGAAAGACAAGCAGAAGAGTTGTACATCACATAAACACTTGACAGATATATATATATATATAAATATATATATACACTACCGTTCAAAAGTTTGGGGTCACTTAGAAATGTCTTTCTTTTTCAAAGAAAAGCACTGTTTTTTCAATAAAGATAACATTAATCAAAAATACACACTATACATTGTTAATGTGGTAAATGACTATTCTAGGTGGAAACGTCTGGTTTCTAATGAAATATCTCCAGAGGTGTATAGAGGCCCATTTCCATCAACTATCACTCCAGTGTTCTAATGGTACATTGTGTTTGCTAATCGCCTTAGAAGACTAATGTCTGATTAGAAAACCCTTGTGCAATTATGTTAGCACAGCTGAAAACAGTTATGCTGGTGATATAAGCTATACAACTGGCCTTCCTTTGAGCTTGAAGTTTGAAGAACAAAATTAATACTTCAAATATTAATCATTATTTCTAACCTTGTCAATGTCTTGACTATATTTTCTATTCAATTTTCAATTCATTTGATAAATAAAAGTGAGTTTTCATGGAAGACACGAAATTGTCTGGATGACCCCAAACTTTTGAACGGTAGTGTATATATATATAAATAAATAAAAAAATATATATAAATATATATATATATAAATATATTTATATATATAAATATATATATAAATATATAAATATATATATATATAAATAAATATCTATATCTATTGCTGTCACCAGTTCTATTCTGGATTTTTGGAGCGATCACACACTCGGCTCTTTATTGCTTCAGGAAGAGACAACCAGAGGGAGTTGCACCAGCAGCCATCTCTGAATGTCAACATCTGGTGTTATATCTGCTGTCACTCACCACCGCCGAATGTTTTCACATCATGGCTCAGCAGAGCGAGACTGGTGTGGAAAGTGTGAGCAGTCGGTCGGCGGCGACATTAAATGGGAGACATCTTTTATTGCATCTGATATCCTACTCCGTTTTTATACAGAGGAGAGGAATCATGTTTTGGGGCTTCATGTATTAACAAGGAAGGTTTCCCAAGGAAGGTTTTCTTACTGATTCATCTGAAATACATTTTCACAACACAGATTAAACCTCATCAATAGATAGATAGATAATCCACAAACTACAGGCACATCACAAGTCATGTAACTAAAAAAAGACCAATTAAATAGGCCATGTCAAATAAACACTGCTTGCTTTATAGAATTCATGTACACACACACACACACACACACACAAAACCTTCCACTACTTCACATGGAGCATTGGAATACGTTAGTGAGGTTTTTGAATGGCAATTGAGGAAAGCAATGGCTACAGTTGAATGAAGTGCGGTATCTTTTGAATGGTGTGTGTGTGTGTGTGTGTGGTAGAACGATTGTAAACAGAGACAGGCCGTAGTTGTGTTTGTGTCTGCTAATGATCGTACAAGCCATGTCAGCCTGGATTGTTAATGGAGGAGCCGTGTTGTGCTGGGGTTGTCCGACTCCTTCTAAGGGAATATCAATTTAGAAAAAAACACACTAGCGCTTTCTGATGTCGTCAAGTGGTTTTCACTCAACGCAAACGCACATGCAAACACACACACACACACACACACACACACACACACACACACACACACACACACACACACACACACACACACACACACACACACACACACTGGTTAATTCCTACGGCACTTGAGGTCTGTTGAGAGTATTGTGTGCCCCCCCCCCCCTCCCCCCACCCCCCTAGGGGACGATTATAGGAGAGCTGCTTGATTGCAAGAATCTTGGAGAGCCGGATCCGCCGCTCTAATACCGGATACGAGAGCTGATGTGAATCCACGGAATTGGTATGTTCCTCTCTCCGCGCAGCCGTGGTTTCTTATCTAAAGAATGGTGCTTTCAGGTCGCGCAGATGGAGAAACTGGGATCACAGGAAGTGCAGAACAGATGATACTGCTTAGTTTGTGAACAACGTGTAATGCTATGTACACGAAACACGCGATGCAGTAATGAAGCATGCAGCGACGGTAATGAAGTGCACGATGTTGGCTGATCACTATCGTGCACTGCGGTTGTTTTTATTTGCATTGTGGCACCGTTTATTTTGCAATACATTTGAATATCAAAATGTTATTTAATTATTTATTATTATCAGATTTTTTTCAGCTTTTACCTTCTGTTGCTATGTTTGGAAAGAATAAGAAATAAACTTTGAACGGCAGACGCAACAATTATTTTCATCAAGAATTCTCCTTTTTGATGTTTTCTTTGGCCCTCTTGACTCAGGTTAAGGGTAAATACAAACATTAAACAAGACACTGGTTAGTTTTGTTTTGTTTGTTTGTGATTTTATTGCAATTGTAATATACAAGTAATTTCCGTGTGATAGTGACTACAACAGACGAGCAATGACATCAGAGTACCATGTTGATGCTCCTGTCGTTAAATACAGTCTGTTCACTCACAGCAACATCACAATACGTCTCTAATGAAGAGATGAATATGTGGATGATTTCTAAAGACATGAAGAGCTCTGGAAAGATCAGGACTCTGCACATTTTAGACAGCGAGGGATTTTAAAAAAATATATCTGTGATGAAAGGCGCAGAGCATGTGGTGTGAAAGAGTGAATGCAGGATGCAGCTGAGGTGCTGATGGTTACCATGACAATGAGAGACGGGGAAGGGGTGGGGGGGGGGGTCAGGGGAGGTGGGGCCGAGCCAATTCATCACGGCTTACTTGTGTGTGTGTGTGTGTGTGTGTGTTTTTTGGTGACTTCACCTCTATCTGTCCGAGCGCGCCCTTGAAACAGGCTATTTCTCTCCTTGACACTTTGCCTGCACACACATTAACACGTATTGTAAAAAAAAAGAAAAGAGAAGAGCAGTGCATCGGAGAGTGAGATGGGGAGGAGACAGACAGACAGACGGCAGACAGGCTGCCAGAAGACAGGCAGCCAGAAGACTAGTGCTGCAGGTCAGATGTTCACAGCGTTTTCCAGACAGAGTTAAAGATGACCAATATTTCCTTCACGTCTTCTTTTTCTGACGATTTCTTTTTCTGACATGCAGACTGAGAATGGGATCCCCGAATGCCACAAGGATGCACGAGCAATGCTATTCATTAGATGATAATGGCTCCAATGAGGGCACTCTGTCTGTCTTTGCAAATGAGAACGCCCTGAAGAATGCAGATTGGACTGTGTGTGTGTGTGTGTGTCTGCAGGGGAGTAATCTTCCATCCAGAGGTATTTTTCATTGCTGTCACGGGGAGAGTGGGGTCATGTTATTGTAACTGGGCACAGAGAGGAGCAGGCGGACAGTCTTCATATGAACACTCACCCACGTGAAGGATGATCACCGTTGCGTCACACACATAGCATGTGTATGCGTGCATGTATGTGAGGGGGGGGGGGGGAAGCGAGACGGCTTTTCAAAGGGTTGGAGCCATCGTTCAGCGGTAGCCATGGTAACGGGATTCTCAGAACCCACATAGAGGGTAGAGAGAGGAGGAGGAAGCAGAAGGCAGGGGGGAAGGGGGGGGGGGGGGGGAGCAGAGGGAATTACGGAGAGAGGTGTTGCCGATGATGTAGATCTGCGCCTCATAGAGCCAACGCTCAATACAGTTTGCGTGTTCTGGTCACGTGACACATCCGAGTGAAAAAAAAAAAGAAGAGCTTTAAAAATATTTCTTACAAATGTGTCAGAGACAAATAACAGACGCACACAATCGCTACACACTACCTACTGCAAAGTCTGAATTGATGATGCTTGGGTCATATCTAAGTTACATACGGATAAAGACTCCAGATTCAAGCAGCACACAGAGTTACATGTAATTACACCTTTTTTTAACAGCTCCCATAATCCCCTTTAAGTAAGTTGGTCTTTTTAGGCCAAAACCCATATAAAGTTATTTATATACCTCATAGGAAACAACATAATTTCATGCACATTTGCAGGACAGATAAGTGCATGTGTGTGTGTAAGCTCTCAGCTTGCTTTCCCCAACACCTAAACTGTGACTCACTTAATGTGAGGTTCACCATCCTCAGCCAGCTGGAAAGAGACACCATGTGCGGCTTTTATTTGCATCACCTTTAAATCCCTGTGGTCTGCGGCTGCTTTGAGGTAAACTGAGGTAATGCTTAACCCACAACTGTAAATACTCGCATGCATGAGCCGTCGACTGGCACGGCAGCGGCGTTCGCCTCCAGGTTTGAATTAGCAGTCCGTTCTGTTCTTGCTTGCCTTTTTTTTTTTTTTCACGACTTCTTTTCTTTTTTTCTCTCGCTTATCTAAACCGACGGTTTAGGTTTTCGCTTCGTCTTTTTAGGCTCCTGCGTCCAAAATACTTCCCCCCCCCCCCCCCCCACCCTTTCTGTCTCTTTCGATCCATGGGAGACGACTCCGGACGAACACACACACACACACACACTTACTTACACACACGGTGTACACAGCCTCCGACTGCGGCTCTAAATGGAGCCCTTTGTTTTCTTAATTGTCAAATTAAACATGTCACTCTGTTTGAATGGGACACACATACGCCAGCTGCCACCTCACCCCATTGAGAAATGGGGGGGGGGGCGGTTAGCCCGTCATTAAAGACACGCGCCCCTTCCCCACTTGAACATGCTTCACACACACACACACACACACACACATATGTGCGTGCACAAACAGGACAATGAGGAGAGGACGAGGGAACAAGTCGGTGCAATCTTTTGTCTGTCACAGAGTGCGGCCGGATGGACGACCCCTCATCTGGGAACAATCAGCTCACAGGCTGCTTCAGTCTCTTGCCTTTGTGTGTGTGTGTGTGTGTGTGTGTGTGTGTGTGTTTTAGCATGTGTAGTGTCCAAGAGCATCTATATGTTACGACCAGCGATCTGTACGAGTGTGTTGTTCTGTGTGTGTGTGTCTCTGTGTGTGTTTCTAATCCCAGAGTGCCACTAGAAAAGCCCCATCCATCCCGGCCCTGTCTGAGAAAATATGAAGGAGGAGTAAGGAGGGACCTGCCTTTAAAATGGAAAACTACAAGAGTGGTGTGGGGGGGCACTTTCTCCTTCTCCTTTTTTCCCCCTTCTTCTTCTTCTTTCTGCGGGTGATTATTCTTTTATATTTATTTGCCCAGCAGACGTCTCGCTCTCAGTCCAATCAAACATCCTTCCATTTCTACACATTAGTCCGGCCCTTTTTTCTTCCAGCTGCCGCTTCCCTCCGAGCCGAGTCGATGTGAACTCTCGGGGCGTCGTCCGGGCCGCCCCGCGGCTACACACAATGCACACCTATATCTCACGCCGCGGGGGGCAAATTCTCCTGCTTGTTCCTTGATGAATGCTCCACGATGTTTTGTGGAGGAAGGATCATTTAGCTTCATTAATGTCCTCCCGCCGCACAGGGCCCCAAAGACGCGGAATTAAAGCTCGGATTCAGAGCCGCCTTTATTGGTTTAGGATTCAATAGAGCGAGGACTTGAACCTTGACTTGGGAGTCCAATCAGTGCCTCATTTAGCATTTCTGAGGCAGGTGTGGGTTCTCTTTCGGAAAGATTTAGCAGGGAGTTAACCCAAATAATGAAAATAAATCGTAGAATCTGGCAAAGGTGATTAGTCAAAGAGCTTAAGCCACGTCCGTCAGTTCGATTTACATTTATTCTGAAACAAAAACAGGTTGTCCTATTTTTGGAAGAAAAAGCTTTTCTTCTTCTCCTCACCGCCCTCCTTCACATAATCTCTTCTGGGTTTCAGTCGTGGCTCCAAAAGGCCGACCACTGTGGAATAACGTGATCTGGCTTCTTCTTCTTCTTCTTCCCGGTGATTTAGAGGACTGCAGTCAGGTCCACATTCTCACAGGGTTCGGTTTGATGAATAAGCCTCCTTCTGGCACAGCGCTCTGAGTGTATTTGTGAGCTTTGCTTCTCTCTCTTTCGACTTACATCAGCGACGCATGATATACACCAGAGAGCATTTGGCTGAAGTCCTAAATGAGATACATTGAGTCGCCAGGGTAACAGTAAAAAAAAAAAAAGTACGCGCAAAGTCTCTTCGGTGCCGGGCAAAAGGTTAAACCCTGATCCACTCTTAGTTGGAAATGTAACTTTGAGCTTTTAAAATATTCAATCTAAGATAAAAAAACAAAGAAAAAAGCACAAACGCTTCCCTATTAAAAAGGATAAAGAGGATCGTGAGACGAAAATTGAGACGGACAGGCGTGCAGGTGGACTGGCGAACAAGCTCATATTCCGCCACGCACACGATTTCACAGTCTCTCCGTCTCAATATCTTTGGTGAACGAGGTTAACGCGATGTCGGTGGTCTGACTGGGGTTAGCATTAATGCTGAGTGTTGCGTTAATGCTGCGGCGTTTCACTGTGCCTACTGCAACACACACACACACACACGCTTACACGAGCACACACACACACTCACACTGAGCATCCAACGGGGATCTACAGCCAAAATAGAGGAGAGCTGTGCAATTATACACCTCATAAATCAGTCATTCACTCATTTTTGTATGCATGCGCCCGATTCTGCACCCCCCCACCCCACCCCACCCCTCGCAGATACAAAGGCTTGTATAATCATGTTCATTCAGGGGTCACCTTGGGAGGAGTGAGCAGATGTAAAAAAATAAAAAATTTAAACACACAATTATTGCATGTCTGACAGCTTATGAAGGGACTTAAAATACGGAGCGGAGAATGCGACGGCTCAGTCTCCGTCGTCTGTCGCTGTCGTCCTTCAGGCCCGAGACAGACTCCTTCAGATTCCACTGATGGTTGAGGCGGTGGTGGTGGTGGGGGGGGGGGGGTCTGAAACCTGCATGAGGGGCATACCTTCACTGCCTGGTTTAGCCATCAGTCTCTCCCACTTTGGGAAACCTGCAGTAGACGAGGGGGCGGGGTTTAGCCACAGGATGACCGTGTCAGCTGCACTGGGGTTTCAGGTGTGAGAGACAAAAGGTACATTCACACCCCCGACACACCTGTGACAGAATCACAGTTGACAGCTCCATCCTCCGGGCTTTGGCTGCAACTTCAACACACATTTCATATCTGCGTCGGGCAAACAGGGATTATTCCAGTACATGTGGAAAGAAACATGTGGAAAGAATGCAAAGCAACGTTTTGAATGACATTGGCAGGTTAAGTCAACTTGAATATCATATTGGTTTTGACATAGCAGGTAGGGTATAATATACCAAAGTTGATATCAGATAGGTTGCTTGACATTTTACCAGACATTGCAGTTTTTTTATTCATGCACGATTTGGGTTTCTGCGTTCGTGGGACCACAACTGTGTTTGCAAACTGTGGCTCGCACGCGAGGTAAAGACAGTCGGATAGTGAAATAGTCTTTAGACGTGTGCTTCATGAGTCATTGTTATCCAGTAGCTTTTATTACCATATCATCATTTACTGACATTATATTTGTGATCACGGATATTTTTTCTGTGTGTCGATGAATTTGGTTCCCATTTCTTTGTTTTGGTCCTTTTGGCTTGATCCTCAATCCTCATATTAAGTATTAACAGATGTAGATAAAGCGTTCCAAGACGGCGCCTCAGTCGTTCCAATGAAAGTAGCTTATTAGGGCATAACAAGTTGGCACTTCAGGGAGCACATGGACATTAGAATCATTTATGGTGAAGCTCAGTGAATCTTTGCAGACACAACATCGATATACTGATATGACGATATCGGTGTTTCATTTGAATTGACCCTAACTCACACCTGGGTAGTACAACGACTTGTTTCTTTTGGTTAATCTGAGATATAACAGCAGTGGGTATACTCAAACCATCGTTGTTGTTCTGACCCGGGACTGAAAAACGAGGGACAACATGTTCCTCATCTGATTGAGGACCCTTCCAAGGTCCCTCAACCTACCCTCGTGGTATCTGGACTCCAGTTTAGGAACATAGGAACCACCTGAACCCCACCGAGGAGAGAAATTGGAGGTAGGAGTCAGGTTTGGTTAGCGAGGAGACCACAGAGCCAGGACAGAGGGAATGTGAGACGCAGGCAAGAGCAGACCTATGGAAACAGAGAGACGTCCGTTTATAGTCCAGCTTTAGAGATTTAATCTGTGCTATTAAGCTGGCCAGCGGCGTACCCCTGCTGGTCCTCTCCTACGGGAATTTTCAAAGAGATCCATCACTGTGATTTACCGTGGACAGATCTCAAATAGTCCGCGCTCTCCGTCTCTGTCTCTTTTCCCTCTTTTTTATTCTTCCCTCGTGCCATGTCCTGCGCTGTGAGCCAAACACTGAGCCATGCATGAGCTCAACGATGAAACCACCACACGGTACAGTGTGTAGCGTGTTTACACACGCAGTAAACCTCCGGGACTCTGTGTACACACACGGGTCTGTGTTGTATTTCCCTCTGAGCTTAAGGTCAGAATCTCAAGTAACCCACCCCTCCCTGTTTTTAACTTCAGCGCCCCCCTCGACCTCACTCCAATGTCCCGATCAATTACAGCCATTCTAATCACTGAAGGACCCCCCCCCCCCCCACACACACACACACTTTCCCTTCTCACTTCATCTCCTCAGATCATTTCGGTCACGGTGAAGTTGGCCGTGCAGCATGAACGTCAGCTGCGTATCTACTGAGAGTGCATAGATATCCACTTTGGCACTTGTATTGTAACGCTAAGGTATTTCACGACCCTGCGAATCATTTCCACACACACAACGTCCATTTTACGCTCGTCACGATGTATAAAAACTAATACGTGAGAAGTGGCCGAATATTTCGGTCATCTTTGTAGCGTTTTCTCTTCTTTTTTTTTTTTACTCGCACACTTGGAAGTAATCACACGGAGCCACACGAACACTCCCACATGTTCCCTCACTCAGTGTTACTGTTCGGGTATTAAACGGTGGGAAAACGTGAATTATCAACAATGATCTCGGCACTGTGTGTTCTCCATCTGGCTTACAGTTTAATACTGACCACCTCCATGGTGAGGAAATCAGTCTAATTACTGGTCTGCAAGGGACTGCTGCAGGGAGGGGGGGGGGGACAAGGTCAAGGAGGCAAGAGCACTTTGATGGTAGAAAACTTAATGGTATAATATTTCCCCTTTTTCTTTGCCCTTGGTTTGTCCCACCCCCTCATGTCAATATATTTTTCTGTCTCATCCTCTTAATCCTCTCTCCCCTCAGGGATCGATTTTGCAGATGTATGTAAATATGTGTGTGTCTGTTTTATCCATCCATCTAATTGGGTCAAGGCCCCGGCCCAGGGCAGAGGCCGGGGTGGGATCTCGGTCTGAGGACCCCAACTCACCCGAGGTGTCGATAGTGGACCCCGAGCCATCTGTCAGCCCTCTCTCTCTCACACACGCAATGCACACACAGATGCAGAAGTAGATTGGAAGCAACTCAAACCTCTGAGACAATACTCGTGTGACATAATGCTGCCATTTAATGAAGAAAGTGAGCTCTTTTTCTTGGATTGAGACATTACACGGTAATTTGTGCGCTGATTAGGTTTCATGGCCGTAATGCCTGCGTAAACCCATTTTGTAGAGGATGTCATGCATTGGCATCGGTTACATTTCGACCCTCTCGAGTACTAGATGTTGGCTTTTCTGTGTCATCGGCGCTAAGATGAACGCGCACAGCAATTTTTGAAGGCCGCTCTGCTGTTAACAGAGGAATAACAAGTGTACGAAAAAAGAAGCGAAAAAAGGATTTGACACTTAAGATTGAGAGTTCCCCGGGCTTTGAAAAGATGAACATGTGCTTGTGTTTCTGAGTCCCCGCGTGGGGGCTTCACAGGGTCACACGGGTTAAGAGGGTTGTAGTAAAGTCCACAGATTTGGGAATTGTGGAATGTGGACTTGGACATTGGCCCCCTCGTTCACTTCCCCTAAAACTCCACAGGTTAACCCTCCTGTTGCCTGAGGGTCAATTTGACCCCATTCAATGTTTAACCCTCCTGTTACCTTTATATTAACTGACATATTTTACCCTCGGGGTCAATTTGACCCCAGCAATTAAAACCTCCAGAAAATTATTAGAATTAATATTGTTTTCCAAGTTTAAGTGTGAGGTACTTTATGTTTGTTTGTTGACTACCTAAATAGCCCTTTAAATATATAAAAAAGTTGATATTTCTTATATGTTTGACAGTGAAAAACAGCCTGGGGTCAAATTGACCCGAAAGAACACCGACATTAAACATTGAATGGGGTCAAATTGACCCTAAGGTAACAGGAGGGTTAAAGGAACATTCTGGTTTGATACAACGTGGGTATTGTTTTCATCGTCAGACTGCTCCTTTTGTTTGATCCTGTCTATTCTGTTGTGTTTCTGGCCTCGCAATGTCAGTATGTTGGTATTTCTTTACATTTCCTGCTTTAGATGAACAGAAATGATGGCTGAAACTTTCAAAAAAAATGTAATCCAAGGTTTAATAATGCACCGATCTGACTTTGCCGAGTTTCCCACGGCGCCGAGATCCATTTCCTTTGTAATAAACGCAGCCTATCGCGTTACTCGGTCATAAAGTCGTACCCATATTCAGGCCTATAGCTTCCCGTCACTCGGTCGTCATTTAACACGCGTAGTAACCCGAGGTCGGCCCCACTCGCACACAATCGGTTGCAAATTAAAATCACCTGAAGTCTACATGTGTGTGCAGCGCATACGGTCAGTGCGTGAGCACCAGCGTGTTTGGGTTGGACTTCGTCGTGTGTATAAACATAAAAGTAAATCATGTGTAGTCTGGGCTGAGTGGAGTGTTTGTACGTGTGCAGGAGGGTGGAACAGCGGTGGCTTAAGGTAATCTCTCATGTCAGCAGTTGTTGAAAGGGAAGCCAGTCTCGGAGCTGTGTGTAATGGTTTATATGTAAACAAATAATACAAAATATCCTGGAATCTAAGTGTGTGTGTATTTCCGTACATCTGGTCTCGTGAGGACAGAAAACACTCTTTTTTTTGTTGTTGCTGTAATTGCCTTTGACAGAAACAAGCATTATTGATGAGATGGTGAAAATTAAATCCGGTTTATTTTCTTATCAAAATATGAATCGCTCGTTGTTTAAGGATCCGAGTTAACTCTAATTGAGAAGGAGTTCGACGCTAACTCGCTCTGACATTTGCAATCTCTCTTCCCTCTCTCTTCCCTCTCTCTCTTCATACAAACACTGGTGTAGAGTGACTGATAGGGTAGTTTATAATGCTGACTGGCTCTCTAGTGTTATCCCCACCCTCTCCACACACACACACACACACACACACACACGCACACACACAATTCCTCCCTCACGAGGTTGTGTTTCAGTCTGCTCCAATATTTTATGCCCCTTGAAGCCGGTATGAATTGGTAGTTTAGAAGACCACCCTCCCAAAACCAGACACGAGTCATCAAAGCGCCGACCCCTGTATGTCTACACCGTGTCTCCTCTTTCTGTAGCATCTGTCTGTGTTCTTCAGAGTGCATCTGCATTGCAGAGTGTGAGTGTGTGTGTGTGTGTGTGTCATTACTCCCCATCTCTCTGAACTCAACCACTCTGGAAATCATTACCTGGGATTGCTCGTGCTTCAAAGACGCCTCTCACTCCCGAACCCCGATGACAAATCAACTCGTTAAGCTTTGTGCTGCGTGAGCGGGCGGGGGAGGGGCTGGACTTCGGCTGTATGAGGAATTTTATGTCTAGAAAGTGAAGCATCCTTGTGCCGTGACTAGAGTTTAATTTTTGTTTTTTAAGTGCAAAATTAGAAAAAATCCTGGGTTGAAATCACATCACTGTTGCGTATGCCGTTCCTTCACTTGTTCGACCCCCCATGCTGAGGAATGGCCTAAAAAAATGGTCGAGTCTCAAACGACCCCGCCGGTCCTCTGAATAAACGCTCGACGAGTCCAAGAATATCACACGCGAGCGAGAAGATGTTCTATATTACGCTTTGTGTTATCGACAGAGAAATCAAAGCCTTCTCCCCCCCCAAAGGGATGTGGAGCTCAGAGGTAGGGATGCAAGCAAACAACAGGTTTGGTTTGTATTATCTCGTAGCTATACCGTGTCCTCGGAAAGCAAGACAAAGAGGGAACGAGGGATCCGAAAACAGCTGCATTGATCAAGATCGAGCAAAGATTCCTTCCCGAGGAAGGGGCACCCTGAAATGAGCTTTATGTATGTTGCTAGTTGCTCAGAGCATTTAAATATATGCGTGTTGTGGTATGAGAGCACAGCTACATTTTATCAAATGTGCTTTCAATTGTAAAAAATCTAAAATGAATGATTCACACACATTTTCCCATTAGTGTTGAAACCCCTGAGCGAGGGTTAAAGCAACAACCAAAGAAAATGTAATATATTTGCTAATAAGACGTGACCCAGTTTGCTCGCGTTGCTTTTGTGCAGTGGTCCCCAAACTACGGCCCGCGGGCCGAATCCGGCCCGCCTCCACATTTGGACCGGCCTCCTGAACAATACCAGAGACGCGTTCCGATTTATTATTTTTTTCACCTGGCCCGCTGCCGTTGAGATTGCAGTGAGACGCGGAGAAAATGTGAAGTGGTGCTCTTCGCAATAAAACATCTTTGATGGGACGTGTCGCGTCTCGGCCAATCAGCGTTCAGATGTCCACAGCGTTTGGGAAGTTAGGTTAGCTTGAATGTTAGTCCGCTACATCTGCTGCTGTCACGCTGCACGGTGTAGCGACACTAACAAAGTACCCGTACGTTAAACACGATGTGATTTAGCATATTTTTAGTATCGATACTTCATTAAAAGAGCGATCAGAGCTCACGCGCTGCTCCGCTCCGTTAAATGTTGTCTGCACGCGCAGCGCTCACGGCGAGTGGCGCGCACACAGGTGAGCACACTCTCTCCTCTCACTAACATCATTTTTGTTCTCCTCTTCTTTTCAATGCAATGGGCTCCGTTACAGTATGAAACCGACTGTAAACAAAATGCACATGAAAGAAGCGCGCACGCAAACACGCCGACACACGCTGCACATTGTTGACCTTGTACTCTCCTTCTGAACCCGCTGTGTGATTAAAAGGCTGGATGAGGAATCCAGATGTGTTCTCCAGCGACTCGGCTCCCACCATGAACCGATGAAACCCATTTTGTTCCCGGCCTGTCTGTCGAGCTTCGGTCATGGCTGGTCGAGATTGCTTTTCCGAGCTAATCCCCGACGCCTTGTACAGTCTGCCGATCACCGTCGGGGGGCTCACTTATCCGCCTGCATTTAAAACATGTTCACACACGCAGACTGTCTGTCGCTGTGGGGAGCATGCTAAAAAAAGAAATCCCATTTGATCACGTTCTGATTGACAAGCATCCTTTTTTTGTGTCCTTGTCCTTAATGAGGTTTGCCCAGAGAGAGACACACAGAGACAAACATGGCCAACGCAGATAAAAACATTGGCTTGCTGGAAGCCATTTGAAGGCTCCACGCTGGGCCCGCCACTTATATTTCCTACATGTCTGTCTCTTTGTTTGCGTGAGAGAATTTCTCGATTTTAAGCATCGAGGAAAAAAAAAAAAGAAGCTGTTGCTGTCACCAATCGTTTTATGTGCGTTTCACGAGGGGTGGGAGGAGGTGCGTGTGTGTGTGTGTGTGTGTGTGTGTGCTACTCCTGAGGCGACATACTAAAAAGGTCTAATTGGATCTGTGGAGGAGAGGTGTGACATGCGTGTCAGCAAACGATAGCGATTATTGAGTCAGAGCAGAAAACCTGCTGGGTTGTCAGCCTGCATGTCGAGGTTTACAAAAAAGACACGTAGGTAATTGTTTGTCTGCATTTGAAAAGAAGGATCATGTGGTGTGAGCTGGGTGATAATCCAATATAATAAATGATGGTCTACATTGATAATAACAAACACACACTAACTCAAATTTCAGAGGAAATGGGATTATTTTGCAATAAAGTTCTGAATTAAATGAGAAAACACTCGACACAAAATTGTAAATAAAGGATTAAAAAAATAAAAAAATCTTTGTTTGTAATTCTTACTTTGGAGCTGTGGTGAAAAACTCATTGTTGGCCTTGTTTATCGGTACATTATGTTATGACCTCAGTGTTTACTCCTGTAACTGTCAGTTAATATCTCCGTCATAGCTGTTGGGGCAACTGATTACTTTGCGTTCATTCATAAATTTATAATATATCTAGAAACAACTAGACTTTGATGTGCATTCAACTGCAGACTATGAAGTTGAAGTCCTTGGTGGAAGCTTCTTTAAACACACATCACTTAAAGCTCAGTGCGATGTTGAGAAAGTGTGTGTGAAGAAGTGTGTGTTTTGTCTACTCCATGTGTTTTGTGTGTTATTTCTGCGTAGAAGTCGGTTCCCGAGCATATCGTTCCAGGCAGAACTTCCGTTTTCGGTCCTAACAATAGAGACAACTTCCTGGTGGATCGCATCATTTCCTGTCTTGGTTCTAATAACGTCTCGCACCGCACAGTCCGCTGGAAGAAAGACTGGAAACCCACCAAGAAATCACGGACAGGGTTAAAGTTGAAGCATCAGGCGAAGCTCATAGGGTTGAATTAATTAAATGTAATGAGTTTTCACGCTGTTATTTTATTTATATCTATAAATTTGAGGGTAACCTGAACTCAGAGAGAATATCTTGTCATCGTCTTGGGGTTCACCCTAACATTTAAATGTTACACTTATTCTGCAACAACTTCCCCTTGTGGCGATGAGGAATTGCATCATAATTCAGCGATCTAGGTCAGTTATTATTTAAAAACTGATATATAGGGAAGACAGATCAACCATCTTTTCTTGCATTTAAAGCCAAATTGAGGCATTACTGAGGCTGTTACATTGGATATGTCACAGGGTTATAGGATTTGTTGCATTAAAATAAAAGAGTAAAATGACAATAAAAACATTTATTATAGCAAGCTGTATAATCATCATTGATTAATGATGTGATGCTTGTATATATATATATATATATTATATATATATATATATATATATATATATATATATATATATATATTCTATATATATAATATATATATATAATAAAAATATATATATATATATGTGTGTGTGTGTGTGTGCGTCTGTGAGTGCATTTGTGTGTGTGCAGGGGAGGGATCTCAAGAAGGGCTTTCACAGGGATTATCAGCCATCTTCATGTTTTGATGGATCAAAGGCCGCTGCTCAGGGTGGTCGAGTGCGTCCAGAGGAAAGCATGAATCTCGTAGTCCAACTCTTGCTTCTCTCTTTCTCTCGTCTATGGTTTTATTTCAAACGACCATGTACGGCACGAGCGTTCACAAGAATACTCAACAATGACAAAGCCACGGCAGTCCGCTGGGCCGTGTTTCTTCACTGTTGAGTTTAGGGATGCCAGCGAGGCTGAAGCGCCGTGCAGAGGGATGCTGCATGATTCACCTGGCCCGGAGCCGTGTTTACAGCAGCTGCAGAGCGTGACGGAGGCTGCAGAAGACGATCGGCGTGTGCTACAGGACACGATGCAGGCAGCATAGAACGGGACAGGCCGGACTAACATACTGCCGACAAGTTGATTTAGTCCTGCTCCTCATCCAACACTCACTCAAAAGCTGAGGGTGTGGAGCAAACCGAAGCCAGCCCAGGGGTGATGACAACGACTTATATGTTGAGCAGTATAGAGGCTTATTGTCGTCTTTTTCGTCGTCCATTTTTTCCCCCTCTTGCCTCGGCATCCCGTTTAAGGGAAAAGATTTTTCCGGTTTCCGCGAGGCTCTGATTGTGTTTAATCTTCCGGACGGATTCTAAGCTTCCGTCATATGTCATCACAAAAGTTTGGCATATGCAAATGTGGCTTGGTCGTGTACGAGCTGTTTAAAAAAAATCAAGGGAAGAGAGCCTGACACAAAAAATGCTCATACGAAGAAAAAAAATACACGATTCCACGTCGCTGATTTTGTTCTCCGACAGAACAGGACAGTTTAGTAATAAAACGCCTTAAGCTCTCTTGATAATGACTCAACCTTAGTATAAAACAGGATTTATGTCTGCTGTTGCATTGATCGTTAACAGATGATCACAATGTGTCTGCCAAAGAGTCAACGACTCAAACAGAGGAGGAAGAGACACTTTCTTATGTCCATTGGCACTGAAATAGTGGCTCATAATATCTTCATGGTTTTGTTTCACAGCCGTTACACGTGCGTCTCGCATCCCATTAAAACCAGCGCGGCCGCGCAGTCCATGCAATTGTTTCGTTATTCGCCATAATATTAGTCATAAATGTTTGATAAAGGGTATAAGTCCTTAAAAATGGTAGATATCATCCCTGCAAGAAGTACTAGGAGTACTCAGAGGGTAGAACTGTTTCAATCAGTAAACATTTTAAATTAACTCGATCATCTTTCTTAAATTAACTCGGTTATGTTGTTGTTGTTGTGTATTTTATTAGGTCAATCATTGCAATACAATACAATATAATTCTATATAATATACTAAACAGAGGGACTAGAAATTAGAAAAAGAAACATTAGCTGTTTGTGTGAAAGAAAACACGTTGGGAAGAATGAAAACAAACAAAAAAATGCGGCGAAGAAAAAACAAACCCTAAATGTCACCGTCTCTTAACTTGTAGTTTCTTTAACTCATCTTGTTCTGTGTTATTTGTTCCGAACTACACTGCCGTTCAAAAGTTTGGGGTCACCCAGACAATTTTGTGTCTTCCATGAAAAATCACACTTTTATTTATCAAATGAATATAAAATGTAGTCAAGACATTGACAAAGGTTAGAAATAATGATTTTATTAATTTTGTTTGTTTTGTTCTACAAAAGGAAAGCTCAAAAGGGTTATAGCTTATATCACCAGCATAACTGTTTGTGCTTGTGCTATGTGCTAAACTTATTAGGTTTATAATCGTTTATTAGTCTTCTAAAGTCTTCTAAGGCGATGTACACACACAAAGAACACTAAGTTGTTGTAAAGATAGTCTATACTTATGGACCCTATATACACCTACATATTAAGACCATTAACCCATTAACATTAATTTTTTATATTAATTTTATTTTATTTTATTTAATTTATTAATTTTTTGAAAAAAAATTGATTATTCTTATAAAAAAAAACAGCTTTAAAAGTATGTGTTTCTCATGTTGCTGCCTGTCTTGGCCGGGTCACCCTCGAAAAAGAGACTTTTAATCTCCATGGGAATCACCTTGTTAAATAAAGGTTAAAAAAAAGAAGAAAAACAGTGCTGTTTTACGAGATGACACAATCCCAGACAAAGATGACGAGTAACCTTGAGCAAAGTAATCAACGTCTGTGTGTGTGTGTGTGTGTGGCTCCTCTGCTCAGCCTTTCTTCCTTCTTTGTTTCTCTGAACCTGACACTGCTCACTTCGCTGTTCTGGCGAAACACTGAGCGAAGGGGAAACACAGTATCCACCGATGGAGCCGGTTCTGTAATGGAAGGCGCATTGCAGCTGGAGTTCTGCTGTTGTAAGCCTAAAAATGAGTTTCCAGTACACGCATCGTGCTGATGGAAGTTCTCCCTTTGCTTGTCTCGTGCAGAAATTGTTATGACGCGTGTTCGTTCTCCAAGTGTCTCCGCTTCAGAACTCTGTGTACGTCTCTGTGCTCGTGTTTAATCTCACTGTACACACCGTCGCCTGGATCTGTTTGTCTCCCCACCCTTTGTTCATAGCAGTCGTGCGTACGTGCGTGTGTGTGTGTGTGTGTGTGTGTGTGTGTGTGTGTGTGTGTGTGTGTGTGTGCGTGCGCAGGCCCGTGTAGCTCTGTGCCAGTATGTGCCACGGTGAGCGCCGGAGATTAGCGAAAAGAGCATCAAAGCGGGGGGGAGGGGGGGGGGAGAGAGAGAATCAGTGAAGCGGCGTTAGAGCGATGCCCCCCCCCCACCCCCTAGCCTTCTGTCATCAGCCACACCTAGTGGGGAACAAAGGGAGCGGAGGCTGGCACTGACTGGAGTACAGAGGGAGTGAGGAGGGGGGGGGGGAGAGTAGGAAAGCAAAAGACAAAGAGGAAAAACAAAGATTAAAAGCAGTGGGGATACAAAAAAAAAAAAAAAAAAAGCCCTGGCAGGGGATGCGAGTGAGTAAGGAAGGAATGAAGGCTTATTACAGAGGTTTTTCCTGCTTTGAAAGGGATTTCTGGCTGTTCTTTTGTCCATTAGAGCCAGATGATGTCACAAGTACATGTTCATGTTAGTAACGGCAACATTCTGCACCAGTGTTGAGTTGCGGGCTTCGTAAAAGGTCAAATCAAAATCATTTTCACAACCTTGTTAATGTCGTGTGGATTGAAGGAGACGGCTATCATTGTAATGACATGTCACCAACTGAAGCAACTGTATGAGCAAAGGCTTCCGCGAAATGTCGGTCTAATTATGTGAAGAAGACATCAAAATAGAGCTAAAGTGAAACTAAACTGAAGATTCCCGTCTGTTCATCGCTAGAACCCATTGTTACCGGTGTGTGTGTGTGCGCTGAATGTGTTTTTTTCTTTTTGGCACAGCAGGAGTTGGAGTCAATTTTGGTTTGTGGTCCATTTACAGACCGCATCACCGTCTCGTTTCCACTGGCTCAGTTAAATGTTTAGATTAGGATTGAGGTGCATGCAGAAGTTCACCAATGACAGTGAGTGTTTTCTGGGAAGGACAATGACACTGAAGTTGGTTTACTTTCCAGCAGTGTGGTGCCACAGCAGAGGAAACACAGTGCACCCGAAAAGTCACTGAAATATGATAAAAAATCAGCCAGAAATATTTTTGGGTTATTTTCCTTTGGTAAAAAACCAAAATGAGGGTGGACTGTAGCGGAGAAAACATACACAAATGCATGCGACACACCCATGAAGTGAATCAACGGACAGTGAACTCTCACCAAAGCTGAAAACAGAAGAAAAAAATAAAATAATCAAATGTACAAACCTGTAAACAGTGAACAAAGGTAGTGAGATGGAATCAGAGGGATTACAATGCAAACGTAGAGATGGAAGAGAAAGTGGAAGAAGGAAAACAAATGTTTGCAGTTAACAAGTCATTTTCCCGGCTTTTCCAGACTTTACTCAGCAAAAAAATACTGCACATGTGGCCTGAAGATGTAAAGCCAGTGGGGGTGAATCGTCAATAAAGCTGAGTCAGTGGAAAGGAGGGGTGTAGAGACCGAGAGCGGCCATCATGGAGATGAGACCGAGGTGACAAGGATCAGAAAAGGGAAATGGATTAGTAAAAAAAAGAAAAGAAAAAGGAAGCCGTTTTAAAAGGACATATCCTGTCAGTGCAGAGATGGTCCAACAAGGGGGGGGGGAATCTGGGGAGCATTTTGGTTACTCCCCCCCCCCCCCCCCCCACACACACACAAAGTGCCATTGTGCGTCTGTAGTGGCTCGCTAACTGGGGTTGACAGGCCTGCTTTTACTTGACCCTCTGGGAGCAATGTGTTTGAGATAGGAGAAGGGGGGTGGGGGGAAGCTGCTGTGTTTTCCATGAGTGCGTTCGGCTTCGCCTGCTTCACTCATAATAGACACACAAAGAGGTATTTACACATTTTTCACACCGAGGCAGATTTCTGCATGCTGGATGTTTTTTCTCGACCAAGTGGAACATTCCGTCTGACATTTTTTTTTATACTTTGGTTTATTTGTTAAGGGACAGTACACATTAATTAAAAAAACATTTCTTTAAATGTCCCAGAGTTAGCCAAGACGCTATTTTTCATCCGTAGTCCCGAAAAACGGATGATTCGGGCTTTATTAATTGAAAAGAAGCTAAATCACTGCTGCATGTGATGCCAAAACAAACTGTTAAGTTTGCACGTATACCCTCATGCATTATTTCCATATTCATATGAGTTGTGTGTGTGTGTGTGTGTGTGTGTGTGTTTCAAGGCAGGGTAGTTAATTCACAGGGGGCAAGCAGTGTGCAGAGTCAACACGGTGTCGGTAATGAAAGAGCAAAACCAATACCATTTTAAAGACAGCAGGGACCTTTTCTCTCTCTCTCTCTCTCCCTCCCCCACGCTTTGTTTACCTCTATTCTAGCATCATTTCCATCCCTCCATACCAATCTTCCTCTCGCTCTGCCATTGTATCCCGTTCCACTTTGTGTTGTTGCAGTTGTATCGGTTGTCCCGCTCTCCCGCGTTAGTGCTGAGCCGAGCTGAATGCGAGCCCCGCACGGTGATGGGCAGCTTTGCTTTGCTTGCTCTGTGGTACGGTGCTGCTATCCGAGCTGAGGGGGGGGGGGGGGGGGATTAGGGGGTGAGGGGAAACACCGTCATGTGGATGCCTCTTGGAGGTCAAGTAAATACATTAAAGGGTAAGCAAACAGAGAGGAAGCCCGGGCAGAAGCCGTTTTTTGGCATGCAGTGCATTAACAGGGGGGTTGGGGAAAGGGAGACAGCAGGACGCAAATCTGTCGTAGCAGGTGTGTGTCGAGAGAAATGGTGAATGCTGCATGTTTAGTTGCGGAGGAGTGGCCTTCATGTGCTCATGTTTCTTAATAATATGTGTTTGAGGTGCGTAGTGATTTAAACCTTCAAACAAAAATACAGTCGACTGTCCTCCCTTCCCTTGTTACTCACTCGTCTCGATCCGCTCCCATTTTCTGAAACCCAAATCCACTCAAACGTGGCTTTGATCTGTACCCCCTCCCCCCCTCCCCCCCATCCACTGCCCTCTCTAACCCCTCTCCCAGGCACCATTGATGTGACCGGCCATGTGATAGCTGGACCCCATCATTTCCCATTACGGTGTGGCTTAGTGCATCTCAGTCAGCCCCGACTACCTTGGAGCCTTCGGCTTACTGTGTTGGAGGTCTGTTCACCGCGTGATTTTGAGATAATCTCCCACTCCAACTCACTGCTAAACCTCTCAACCTTCATCACCCTGGAGGCCCCCTCCTTTGTGGGGTGGGGGGTGAATGAGGCCACGATAGACACATTCCTGTTTTATATCGCGCAATACTTCAAATGGAACCATGAATGTTATCATGTTATCTTCATACTGCAAGTGTTACCTTTCCTCGATTCTCTTTGACTTCAGTCTTTTACTAGACCAGGGTCTTCATTTCAACCAGATCCAGCTAAGACATCACAATAATGTCTCAGTTACACGCTGATTCATGATTTAGATAAGAGACAAACTGGTTTTGAACTACCCAGTGTGTGTGTGTGTGTGTGTGTGTGCGAGTGTGTGTGTGCGAGTCACTGAAACTGCGACACTTACATGAAATACACATATTTGATTGGCTGAGTAGCATCATGTGATCATATTTTAACGTGTCATTGGTCGCTGTGTTTCCTGGACCGCTGAACCTTAAAGGCTCCAAAAATGGTCCTGGTTAAAAATGAAAAATAATTTCAGGTTTCTGAATGATGTATTGGTTGTAGGTCAACGCCTATTAGTGACCTCTGTCCTCAACGCCCTGTTACACATCTCCAAAACACCACATCACTTCAGCTCCCTCTTCCCTTCCTTGCTATCGGCTTTTCCTCACGCACACTTCTTATCCTAACAATGTTCCACTCCTCCTGACACATGCTGTACCTGCAACTTTCCCGCCATCTCTCAGTATCGAAACCCATTAGTGGGATCTCTCTTTCATCCCTTTCAGTCCATGACTTCTGTTTACACCTCCTTCTTTTTTCCCCCTCTCTGGGCAGACACTGACAGGTGCACCATGGTTCACGCTGTACACATTGTACCAATATAATATACTTTCTGGATGAGATAATCAGTTGTTCTCCTCTATTTTAATGACCTCAGAGACATCGTGGTAATGATTCATCGCAGCGGAGATACAGATAGCAGGAAAGATTGAGTGATGAAAATAGAGAAAGGCACCCATCAATTAATGACAGTCTCATTATTTCTTTCTTTTAATTCTCCTGTTACCTTCACATTTACTAACATATTTTACCCTCTGTGTCAATTTGACCCCAGCAATCTAAACCTCCAGAGAATTATTAGAATTAATATTGTTTCCCAAGTTTAAGTGTGAGGTACTTTATGTTTGTTTGTTGACTACCTAAATAGCCCTTTAAATATATAAAAAAGTTGATATTTCTTATATGTTTGACACAGTGAAAAACAGCCTGGGGTCAAATTGACCCCAAAGAACACCGACGTTAAACATTGAATGGGGTCAAATTGACCCGAAAGGTAACAGGAGGGTTAAGCTAAATTCTCTCTACATGGAGACTATTCAGCTTTAAATGGACCTTCAATCCAGTATATCTCTGCTTCTCCGCCTCTGTTCAAGCAATTACAATGTTCTGTTTCCCCAACATTGCTAAACTGATAAAGCAACTGTGTAAACATTCAACATTCCTTTGAATACCTGCGGTGGGCTTTTTTTAAAATAGTTTTTTATTGGAGCCTGTGGCTCGGGCCTCGTCTGCCCAGTTCTCGTCTGCAGTGTTTGCGCTCGGGGCTACTACTGTGCTGCAGAGGGTCTTTGTGTTGAGAAGTCATTTACCAGGAAGCTGACTGATGAAGTGCGGACGTGGAGCAGATTTAAGACTTCTTTCCACACGTCCGTAAGGTGTGCAACGCTAACCTCCTTCCCCCCTCTTTTTTTTTTCTTCTCTCTCTTTCCTCTTTTTTTTCCCATCCCCATGCCTGATTCGCTCCCTGCAGGAGTTGGCTGTATCTCTGACCCCAGGGTCGCATCATGCATAGCCAACCTGTTTTTCATGGAAATTCCAGTTGGCTGAGCTAGCTGTGGAGGATGGGATGATAACGGGGAGGCAGACTGCGCACATGTGTTGTACCTCTGTGCGCTTGAATGAATCTTTAACGGATGCTCTATATCACTGACAACCTGGTTTTGCCAAGTGTTTTAAAAAAACAAAATTTTAGGCCTCCGGTGATTGCTTTAATCTGATTGGTTCTCGCTGTCTGGCTGAGCCATCGCTCTACTGGCTGTCTTTGGTTTGCACTGAAGTTACCGACCCAAAGGAACAATTAAATCCATCCTCCGTCACACGACTGATGAGATCAGAGGAAAAGCGTGAAGACTGAATGAAGGAAAAATAGAAGATTTAAGCGGCTAAAGCAGATTCAGACGGAACAGTTCATCCCGAGAATAACTCGGCGTCCTCTTCCAAGCACAGTCGAAACAAAACGTTGGTTTAACAGGTGCTTCAGGACCCGGGACTGTGTTTTTCCGCCGCTTCCTCATTTTCACCTCCCATGTGCAGAGTCAGGAAATTAATCTAACAAGGATATAAACTAGTTGTTCACCCCCGCAGGCTGTGTATAAATATAACATCCCAGTAATGTCTTCCTCCACAGATACACACTGAGGCTTTTATGCATCTGTGTGTCAATTAAGCAGAATGTAGTCATGCTATAGACGTGTGTGTGTGTGTGTGTGTGTGTGTGTGTGGAGCACACAAGGGTTTGGTTCCTGAACTGTCAGCAGAATAAAGTCAATCGATAGAATTCATTAAGATGTAATTGCCTTGACTACAAGCTGACCATTCAGTAGTGTACATGTCAGTATAAGTGAATAATATGCGTGTGTGTGTGTGTGTGTGTATTTGCGTGTGTATTCATGACAACAGTGTATTTTAACAGTACCTTTTCGGTCTTTAAATTGCCATCACGCACCTTGTGTAGCAGATGGAGTTCATGACCTTGATGGTCTTGCATGGGACCTTCGTAGTTTAACCTTAAATTAAATAAAAGTCGCTAACTGTGTTAAGTTTCATCTCGCCGTTGACCCTGATGGTAACAACGCAGACAGAAGGACCTCTATACGTTTCTCTTCACAGTCACGGAGCAAGTGACCCATCCCTGACCCTGTGGTTCAGGCCCCGGTCAACGAGATGCTAATCCAGTTAGCATCGCTGCCCGTCGCTCCATTGTCAGTCTCACTTCCATTATTAGCATCAGTTAATCTGTGCTGCTTATTGTCTGAAACTCGTCATGCACGTGACGACGGGACATGGACGAGGTGGAGGGCACGGAGAGGGCGGGAGCTTTGGATACGCAACGTGACTGTCGGCTGGTGAAGATCTCGGTAGATTTCATCTTAAACGTCTGTCGGCGACGTTACGGAGGCATCGCCAGCAGCAGGCAACAAACAACACCTTCACATGTGTTGGTGTAAAGTCACAAACAACACACGGCTTCATCCTCTGCTCGTTGACATCACTTCTCTATATCTTTCCTTATCATACATAGCATATATTAATACTCTTAATGTAAAATCTCTTTAGGTGTTTTTCAAAATAGATTGAAAGAATTGGAGGGAAATTCATCTAGTTGTCGATGTTTTCTATGACGGAGGTACACTCCCGTTCAAAAGTTTGGGGTCACTTAGAAATGTCTTTATTTTTCAAAGAAAAGCACAGTTTTTTCAATAAAGATAACATTAATCAAAAATACACTCTATACATTGTTAATGCGGTAAATGACTATTCTAGGTGGAAACGTCTGGTTTCTAATGAAATATCTCCATAGGTGTATAGAGGCCCATTTCCATCAACTATCACTCCAGTGTTCTAATGGTACATTGTGTTTGCTAATCGCCTTAGAAGACTAATGTCTGATTAGAAAACCCTTGTGCAATTATGTTAGCACAGCTGAAAACAGTTATGCTGATGAGAGAAGCTATACAACTGGCCTTCCTTTGAGCTTGAAGTTTGAAGAACAAAATTAATACTTCAAATATGAATCATTATTTCTAACCTTGTCAATGTCTTGACTATATTTTCTATTCAATTTTCAATTCATTTGATAAATAAAAGTGAGTTTTCATGGAAGACACGAAATTGTCTGGATGACCCCAAACCTGGATGACCCCAAACCTGCTCAACACCATCATCAAGATGACACAGTGGTGGTGGAAGTTGCTGATCTGTCACTCTGGTGCTCTGACATGGTCAACAAACACAGACACTCTGGTGGCAGCCAGGATCCTTCAGTCCTTCTACTCTGGGCGTCCTGACAGGAAGCATCACAGCCTGGTTTGGCAACTGCTCCAGGATCCTCACCACCCACAACAGACTGTTTCCGCTGCAAGAACTTTCTTTCCTCAGGCCATCAGGATTGTGAACTACACACACACACACACACACACACACACACTGTAAATATTGTGTGTATGTGACAAATAAAACATCTTGAATCTTGAATCTTGAATCTTGAACTTTTGAACGGTAGTGTATGTGCTCCTGTGTAAGCTGGGTTGTGTTGACTTGAGTCTTAGTTTTGGTTTTATTCATGCTGTGATTTTGTTTTTTGTTTTTTATGTTGTCTGTCACTGTTTTATGTTGTATTGTCTGAAACTTTGTGTGACGTGCTACTGCTGCTGTCTTGGCCAGGACACTCTTGTAAAGGAGATTTTTAATCTCAATGAAGCATTTCCTGGTTAAATAAATTTAAAATAAATACAAATAAATAAAATAAAGAACCTTAAAATGGGTTTATCTCATGTGGGGGGTTGTGTTTAGTGAGATACACGGAACATGTCTGGTAAAGACCCTCCATTGCTGGCTTTCACAAGGCTAAATTATTGCTCTTGGGACAAAATAACTATTTCAAGCTTCAGTCTTTTGTTTTCGTATTGGTTCATCTTTTCATATTTATGAGCCCTAACACAACAATGTCAATGACAACCTCATTGTGGGGCTGGTGGAAAGGTCAAGGGGTCGCGGTACCGATGAGATCCCTCCACTAAATCAGATTTAGCTTATTAAAAAGAAAAATAGTCCTCAAAATATTTCACTCGAATGCCAGAGAGTGAGATATGACAGCAGCTGTCATACACAGGCGTGTTATTGGGGTTTCATCCTTGTTTATGACTGGCACTTAATGCTACCTGCCGTGTATATTCTTACCGGAGATGTCACATTGCTTTGATACACAGACGGTATCGGGATTACAGATCCACTGTTACATGTTTTTTACTGTTTGAAGTGTGAAACTGTGCACAAATACAAACACATGGAGCCCGTGGAGCTGCTGAGCCCTCTCTGCAGTCAACAAGGATCAGAGTCACCGAGAGCCAGATGTAAGCTCGGAGCTCAGGGGCTGCTGCTGCTATCTTTATTATGTATTCCTTTAGCCGGAGGTCGCTCACTGCCTGCCCTCAGGCAGAACAAGGTAAAGACGGAATGACGTGGAGAAACTACAGATGTACACCGGGGGGATTACGGTGGAACAAACAGAGAGAGACAAAGATGAAAACACCACGTACACACAGCTGGTTACATCTGTTCTGTGTGAGAGAGAGAGAGAGAGGGAGAGAGAGAAACAAGACTCACTGGGCCTTGCGATGTCACTTCACACATGGTTTTGATTTCCTCAAAGCTGCCACACTTTTACCTTGTTTTGTACAAAGAAAACAGGTGTTGTTTTCTCTTAGTTTGTCAGTGACACATTCATGCAGTATTAGGGGTGACCTGTTACACACACACACACACACACACACAAACAGAGGCACAGCTGGAAGTTTGGTTCCCCTTTGACCTTTAAGGGTGACATTGATTTGAACATATACGACACAGAAACACGCCCAGACGCACCGTTTGCATCGACTCTCATGCCTGACAATTAATATTGTCAGATGACTCTTGGCTCTTTGTGCGAAGCTTTCTGGAGGACACACATGTGGATCAGTCTGTCCCCAATAAAGCCGAGCGCACTCATAATGATAAACACACTCGGCCTTATTAGTGTGAACCTCCCACACGGCCGCGTGTTGGTTTACACATCGAGAAATGAAATGGCACCGAAGCGTAAATGTTTATATGGGGAAAATCAGGCTTCAACTCGGCTGGAGCTGAATAAAAAAACTCCGCTCCACACAAAGGGGACTCGGCTTTCCGGACAAACGACATAAAGCTGTGATTTAGTTTTGAATTTGAAACATGTTTGCGTCGGATCCTTTAACTCGAGTTTGGCTGGATTTAGTGTATTTTGTAGCCTCGAGGCAGAGAAAGTAATAGATAAATAATGTAAGAAGTCTTTGAGTTAAAGGCTTCCATCTGGGAGCGTACGACAATGCCCGAAACCGAGGCTGCCGTGGGCGTCACATACTGCGGCAGTGACAAATGATTTTTTTGGGGGGGAGTTTATGTGAGGTCGGACATTTTTATCTGCCGTGTTTTGAGCTGTTGGTGGTGAGGGAGGGAGCGGGGCGTTTGTGGCTTCTCAGTGAGTCGCGTTTAGGTTCTCCACCCAAACAAGTCTGAGTGGCCTCAGTCAACTGATACATCCAAATATTCACCTTTTTTTTAAACATTTGTATTCTTAATTTAACATTTAAATAGCAACTCAACAACATTTTTTTAATAAAAAACATTTTGTTTAGTACACATGACGCAACACTGTTCCAATGTGTAAACCCAAACCTGCAATACAAAATGTTGTTAGTTTTTTTTCTTACAATTTGCATGGAATCATTAATTTGGACTTCAATCACTAAAAGTTTATTATAATATAGATATTTTTTTGCCCAGCCCCATTTAGGATCATTAGACAACAATGCACTTTTGTGACTGTTAAAAAACCCCTGTGCTTTATTTGGCTATAGAGTCTGGTGTGGATGAAGAGTCCATCGTCCTTAGCGTTTCAGCTCTCTGTTGACATGGTAACCGACGAGGCCGTGATGAAACTGTCCCGCTGTCTTCGCGATCACATCCACGAAGCCCGACAACGTGGGCGGAGGACTACACGGGCTTCGAGACACTATTCCAGTTTAGTGGAGCGAAGCCGTGCAATCAACAGGGGATGAGCCTGAATCTTTGTATCGTGTCTGTCTGAGCGTCTCTATTTGTGCTTCATGTTTTTCAGAGGGCAGGAGTTCTGCTCTATACCAAAATAAAAACAAATAAAGACATTTACTTCAGTTCAAATCTTTAACTTTAAGATTTGAACAATACGTTTGATTTAAGCGTGCATTATTTTTTCACATTTTGTCTCCACTTTGATGATATTGTGAGATATCGCTGAGGACGTAATCTGTTTTGGAACATTTAAAGATCTCTGGAGGAAGTTGACGACATGACAGGTGTCCAAATCACACCCATTGCACCCATTTTCTCTGCTTTTCACACTCACAGATGGACTAATCAATACCCATAATCAGAGCGGCTCATTGTGTCTGCCCACACACACACACCCACACACACACACAGACCCACACACATGCACGTTGATTTGTAAAGCATGCAAACTAATAAAGGGCCAACAGAGTAGATAGATAGTAGATTGTTTCTTATCCTGCTCCCTTGTTTTGAACATAAAGCACACATTAGAAACAATAAACATCAACAAGATGACCACGCTCAAATTCCAAGTGGCCTCTCCCAATGATAGACTAACGGTGGTCTGGGAGTCCCACACATACTCGGCAGAGAGAAAATAAAATCCTGTGGTGTCCCACGAGGAGGAAAAAGACAGATTGCACACTTTCTCTGTCTCTTTGTCATGTTCCATTGGTTTATTGGATAAACAACCGAAATGCCCCAACTGTACACACACACACGCACACACACACACACACACACACACACACACACACACACAGAGTCCCCTGTTTGAAGTCCATCTACTCCAGTCCGTCTGTTTTCTCGTCACCTTTGGAATTACTGCAAGACAATAAATTAGAGTTCACACGTTACATATCTCACACTATAGATCAACATTTTTGGCTTAGAGACATTTTTTCCCGCCATGTGTTTTGTTCTCACTGTTTTAGCAGCTTTTGCTTTACTTTCGCAGCATCTTTGATATTTTCAGACACAGACAGTAAATCAGAAGAACTAATTGATCGGCTCGCCAACGGCGTCGAGCCTCATTCAGCTCACAGATTGACGGCTGATCGAGGATCAGTTACAAGGGTGCAACGTGGATTCCCCTGACCGCGCTTTGAGTCCTGATAATTGCCACATTGCCTCCATCGTGTGCAGACTTAAGACCATTTAATGACCGCGGCCGAGAATATATAGCCGCAGCTTTCATTTCTCTCTGGGTGGTGAACGTGCACATTCGCCCCTTCAACTTTGACACCTGACCCCCCCCCGGCTCCTCATTAGCTTCCCCCGCGAGCAGACGGCAAAAAAAAAAAAAAAATCTGTGGTATTTCACAGATATGCACCTTTTGTTGCCGGCAGCCTGAGACTCAGACACAGACCGGCTTTAAACGGCTATAAATATTTAACGCTATAACTAAAAAATAGGGCTGATTTCTGCTCTGATTAAACCAGCTGTCAGTCAGCTCCCACAGGATTCAGATTCTTAACAGAGGGGGCCAAGCGTCGACGCACACAGACAGTAGACAGGCACACACACACACACACACACACACTGTTGCACACCCGGGGTTAAGAGTTGCCACATTGCAGGGCTTTTGGCGCGAGATAGGATCGCTACTATCTAAATCCCCCTGCGTCTCTTATCGCTCTATTGAGTCCAGTCAGGTGATGTCATCCCTCATTGTGCTCCTCTATCCATCCCTGTAACAAGCTTTTTATCTGCCTCACTTTTAACCTTCATTCCCAGTCGACTCCCTCTTCTTTTCTCCCTCCACCTTGGCAGATATGGTATATTTGCTTGGTTCTAGTACAGGAGATTTCTAATTTAAAAGGGATGATATTTATTCCAATTACACCTTTTAAATCCGTAGGTTCATGGGATGGGGGAACTCCAAGCGTCGGACATAAATGAGGTGACTGGACTTGTGAATATGCGTGGGCAACGGCTCCTGTGTGCTTTCACATGAGATGCAGCCCGAAGATACACGTCCTAACACACACCACATGTCTCGAAGCTGAAGCTCTTAAATCCACCGTGGAGTTTATTGTTTAGCTTTGACTGTGGAACATCTTCAAATATGTCCGGCTGCGTGTCGCTGTACTCGCGTACAAGTATGCATATCCGTAGGAGTAAGAGGCCGAGAGACTTTTTAGTGGCCATCATCCGTAATTCTGTTCATTAATAATACTAGCATGCTGTCCTCCAAGTGGAGAAGCCAAGTCTCCATCGCTCTGTCTCTCTCACCTCCCCGGCCCTCCTCTTCCCCATCCGTGGTTTGATGGCGCTAATCATTCCCAGCCGCGAACTCCACATGAAAGACAACGAGCACTTGCTCGTAACAGGGTGCTGAAAGAAGGAGCGAGGGAGAGGACAGGAAAAGAGGGCTGGAGCTAAAAAGAGAAAGGGGATGCCAAGGGAGGAATGGAGATTGAAGGAGAAGAGGGATGGAGCCTCGGTCCTCCTCGCTCTCATTTCAAGGTCTCGTGTTATCATTAGCCCTGTCTTTTGTTCCTTTGCCAAACTATTTCACCCCCTCTCTTCTCCTCTTTCGTGCCGTATATATAGTATATCTTAATGGTACCCATAGTGCCTTGGAAACAGCAAGGCAGAAATTGATTTGGAGACTTGAGAAATGCTTAATGTGAGGAATGCAGGTCGCTGGAGAGCAAAGGAATGTTTCAGTGGCAAAAAAAGAGCAACACAGTTAAATAAGTTCTTTCGCTCTTTTCCGACACTCCGACCCAGTTTCAGTTTGTCGGAAATAACTTCAACGAGGATGCGTTCAGTTTCCCACTTCCAGGTTTATCGTGCTCTTTTATGGTCATATAGCTGCTGCTTTGGAGGACACTTTTTTTTTTTTACAGCTCAGAGTTTCTGGCATTTTTTATGTCACTATTAATTTTATGGTGCTTCTCAAGTTAACTTTTAAGATCAAGGAATGCAGTTAAAGCCCTAAAATGTGTTGCCAAACTTGAGAAAAATGAAGCCAAATGGCAAAGACTGAAAAATATGATTTTACTTATGGAAGAGCTAATGAAAAAATAAGTCAACAAGATGATGAATCAATGGCAGTGTACAGTTTCATCATAACTGATATCAACCTGATGGCCAATACTACTAAAGTAAGGCCCGAGTTGCAATAAACTGCATATTCTGTATATGGCGGGACATCATTTACATTCATTTTATCATTTTTCTTGGCGTTCTCTCAGGTCATGATTTCCATATCGGCCTGGCACCACTCAGTGGAAGAATAGATCAGTTTGGGACAACAACTTTTCCTATGAAAGCTTATAGAATCTCTCTCTCTGCCTCCCTCCGTCTCTTTCATGAGTAGCTATAAAAGTCCAGAGCTGCAGCTGCGTCCTATAGCCCCGCGCAGACTGCCTCTGATACTAACCGATGTTTTACAGGGATAAAGTCCAGAGAGCAGCAGGATCCACCTGGACCGTCGGCCACATCTGGAGAAACTGAGATTAGAGGAGTTGAAAGGAGGCAGTACAGCGGAGGAGCTTTTTTCGGGCTAGATGTCGGCCTTCTGGTTTCATTAGACACGAGCCGTTCATTTGCACCTCCTCCCAGACAGGAGACCACGCCTTCTTCTTCTTCGGGGCATGAAATACTACCCACGGACACTTACTCTGAGCAATGTCTGTGAGCGTTAAGGAAAACAGTAGTCGTGTTTCAGACATCGAAGTCGCCCCCTTTAAAGAGACGACCAGCCGAGCAGCTGGAGGAGAATGAGATTGACAGTACTGTTAGGGTCGAGAATACCTGTGGAAGAGGCCTGATTTCTCTAATCCACGGAGTTTTATACTCAATGTCCCTGGCCCCGGTCAAAACGTCACTTCCGGTCAAGTCGCTAAACAAGTATTTTCACAATAAGAGTCCCGTCTTGTTATTGTCCGCATTAAAGTCACCTTCACAATAAAAGTCCCTTGTTATTGTAAGTCACTTGACGGAATTCAACCGGCCTCGTCAATCTATAATTCTAACATACGGTCACTCTCATGCAATATACATTAATTCTTGCCATTTACATTTGCATAGAGTAAACATTACCCCTATGCTTCATAATACATTAATAACAATATCAATATTCTCCCTAATATTTTCTATTATAATATCTTTCTATATGTATTAATTTAAAACATAAGACCTCTGCAGATGTCATCAAAATAAACTATTACAACCTAACAGTACCATAAGTAGAAAGGTAGAGGGACAAAGAAACAGAAAGTATGTGTGAAGAAGAGTGTGGCAAATGAATGGTGAAGACTGGGTCTTTGCTCATGCTCCAGTGAGCGATCGCTCCTCTGCTGGATGAATAGCTCTGTGGAGACAAAAGGCTTCAGGAGTCCTGGATGAATTCGATACTCGGCACGCTCTCCCTGACTGAGTCCTTACCGGGCCGACGTGTGCTGTGTGAGACTCGACGTCTTTTAATAGATATACAGTAGCCGCTCGATGAACTCCACAATAGGTGGATTCATGTTTCATGTATTACACGTTCAGATGGTTGGCAGATGCTTAATCGAAGCACTTTTCAGTCTATTTTTGTTTCGATGATTTTTCCAGCGATACACGCTGTGAAAGGCCACAGACGTGTTGTCAAGGACAAAAAAAAAGGAAACTCCACAGCTGGTAGGAGAGATAGCGCATACGAAAAAGTGATCGTACACTTTAAATGTTTCGTCTCGTAGACAGTTACCACAAACGTACACGTTTGAGCTATTTTCCTTTTTATAGGATACTTTGACATTTTGGTGACGTCAGGCGGGATATCAGCTGCTCCCAAAGAAAAATAACCACATTGGAGTTTTTTTTTTGCACGTTTAAGCCCATAAAGTACAAATTATGTATACTTAGCTTTACTGCCGACCATTTTCCAAAGTGAGCAGCACTCCACGATGTTACCACCTTCCAGGCAGCCGTTAGTTTTAGGTCGTGCCAGTAATGTGTGGAAGTCAACTTGCAAAAACCACCATTATGGCCCTTTAATATAATAACGTCCACCAAAGGATGTGAATGTGTTTTTTTTCTTCCTCAACTGCATAAATATAATGGGGCCTCATCCAAAAAACACTTACTAAGTTGTAACACACTTTAGAGGTCACATTTAATGAAAAAAAAACTGTTAAAAAACATGGGCACCAAACCCGTAGACGTTTTTATAACAACATGACCATCCTGTCACCTACATCCAAGAATCTGTGTAAAAGTGGAAGATCCCACGGAGAAAATACTATGAACACTAAGAGAGACATTTAGATGTTGAAATGTGTGGGCGCCTGTCGGTGTGTATGTGTTGCCACGTGATTGTATGTTAAATACAGCAGCAATCCCCCGGAGATGAGGGATAGGTGTGCAGACGGCTGGCAGGTCATGCATCAGAGGCTCCGGCGTGGGAGGAATTCCTCCCTGGCAAACACCCTCGTATAGTCGGCCAGATCTCTGGATTTAAGAAGACGTGTGTGTGTTTACTCGATTACTTTATTGGCTTTTTTGTTGTTTTTGTGGAGATAAGTGCTGTAAATGCAGGATACTGCCACACATTGGGAGAGGAGTTTCAGTTGGCACGTTGGTGGGATCCAACCCTCTGGCCTGCGTTGTGGAGTCAGATGCATTGACAGGAGGGTAAATGTACCGATGAGAGTTGATCTTTAAAAGCTTCTTCTGAAGGGTTGATGTGATTTTGATGTGCTACACATTTCAAACGGTGATGCTTTTACAATATAATAATAATAATAACTAGAACGGGCACTCGGTAGAGCGCATACCTTCGCATATCACACGATTGGGCATTGAATTATGAACATGTTCAATTCAATTCAATTCAGTTTATTTGTATAGCCCAATTTCACAAATTACAAATTTGTCTCGGAGTGCTTTACAATCTGTACACATAGACATCCCTGCCCCAAAACCTCACATCGGAAAAACTCCCAAATAACCCTTCAGGGGAAAAAAGGAAGAAACCTGGAGGAGAGCAACAGAGGAGATCCCCTCCTAGGATGGACAGATGCAATAGATGTAATGTGTACAGAAGGACAGATTTAGAGTTAAAATACATTCAATGAATATGACAGAGTGTATGAATAGTTCATAGTAGGCATATTCCACGATGGAGACCTCCACGATCCATCAGGCAGATGGCGGGAGGAGGAGGGCGGAGTCTCAACAGGACAGTGGCGTAGTCATGAGCAGGAATTCCACGACCCAGGCAGTCCATCAGGCAGATAGGATCTATGCCGTCTCATAGGGTCCGGGACTTCGGGAGAAAGCAGAGTTAATGTAGTGTGATTGAGAGATGAAAATTCATCCTTAGGAGAGAAAAAAAACGTCCCCGGCAGCTATAAGCCTATAGCAGCATATCAAGCTGGTTCCATAAAAGAGGAGCTTGATAAAAGAATTTTAAAAGTGATTCTTGATTTTACTGGGAGCAGTGCAGAGCAGCTGGTGCAGGGTGATGTGATCTCTCTTTTTTTTTTTGAGAACAACCAGCTGCAGCATTCTGGATCACTGGAGGGACCTAAGAGAGAGATTTATTAGAGCAGCCTAATAAGGAGTTGCAGTAATCCAGTCTCGATAAACGAGCCGTGAACCAAGTAACGAACGCTGTGAAATTTTTCTGCATCTTTTGAGACAAGATGTGCCTGATTTTTAATATTACGTAAATGAAAGAATGCAGTCCTTGAGATTTGTTTTTGGGGAGTTAAAAAGGACAAGTCAAGATAAGATAACAAGATTGTTTACAGTGGTGTTGGAGGCCAGGGCAATGCCGCCTACAGAACCCACATCAACAGATAATTGATCTCTGAGGTGCTCAGGGCGATTAAAATTACTTGGTTTTTTGTCTGAGTTTAACATCAAGTTGTTGGTCATCCATGTTTTTTTATCTTTAAGAAATGCTTGAATTACAGAGTTGGTTGCTCTCTCTTCTATTTATATATAAATGCGTAGTGTCATCTGCATAACAATGAAGTTTATGGAATGTTCCTGATAATATTGCCCAAAGAAGCGCATGGCATCTATAAATAAAAATAAAATTATCACTCTTTAGAACCTTGTGGAACTCCGGGTGGATGGTTGCTCAATCATCGTTTGATCGCCACAAAATACAATCTGAATCGAGTGATTATTGAGTAAATATTAGTGCCGTTAATGCCAGCTGTCGACCTCATGCCAATCTGACAGTCCAGTCTACACACTGTCATGGTCAGGTCAACTAGTCGTACTTGCACTAAGGAGGAGAGTACTGTATTGAGACTGCTCCCATATCTGCCGCATTTAAGAGGTCATTTTGTACTTTTGTGTGTGTTTGTGTTTTCTAAATCTGATTGAAAATGGAAACTATTATGATGTAGAAAGTCGCACAACTGATTTGCACTTTCTTCTTCAAGGATTGGAGAGAGGGGGAGGAGAGAGATCGGTCTTGTTAAATATAGTTGGATCCTCTGGCTCCAGAGTTCTTCAGGAGAGGAGCCATTTTGAAGGACCTTGACCAAGTGGTGGTGGCCTGGTTAGGCAGAGACACATTGATAATATCTAATAGAGAGCCGCCAATTAAAGGCAAAACGTCTTTAAGCAGCCTCGTCGGGATGGGGTCCAAGAGACAGGTATGTTGTTATTAGTTGCATGCCAATTGGATAATTGGGTAAAAAGAAGATGTTGACCTTTTCATGACCTTGACCTTTGACCCGATCGATCCCACAATCTAATCAAATGGTCCCCGGATAATAACCAATCATCCCACCAAATTTCATGCGATTCGGTTTAATACTTTTTGAGTTCTGCGAGTAACACGCATACAAATAAATAAATACATAAATAAACTAGAATGGGCACTCGGTAGAGCGCATACCTTCGCATATCACAAGATTGGGCATTGCATTATGAACATTTTGGCATTAGTTGCATGCCAATTGGATAAAAATTGACCGTGCTATGGTAAAAAGAAGATTTTGACCTTTCCATGACCTTGACCTTTAATCCGATTGATCCCAAAATCTAATCAAATGGTCCCCGGATAATAACCAAACATCCCACCAAATTTCATGCGATTCAAGAAGATTTTGACCTTTTCATGACCTTGACCTTGACCTTTGACCTTTGACTCGATCGATCCCAAAATCTAATCAACTGGTCCCCGGATAATAACCAATCATCCCACCAAATTTCATGCGATTCGGTTTAATACTTTTTGAGTTAGGCGAATAACACGCATACAAATAAATACGCGGCGATCAAAACATAACCTTCCGCATTTTCAATGCGAAGGTAATAATAATAATCATTTATTTTATATAGCGCTTCTCAAGACACCCAAAGTTGCTTTACAGAGTCCATTGTGTCTTTGTTTTGTCCCTCTGCCTCTGATTCATCCTTCAAAATCCCAAATCATTACATCTTTAATATCATAGCTCCCAAGGTGTCGATAAACGTGTTCTTGTATCTGTGCTTTCTTTGTGCAACCTGAAGTTTGCCATCGATATTTTTTTTCCCGGCATGAAGAATCCGTACCGTCGCATTTTAGAGTGTGTAGAGTGTGCTCTCCTGCTTGGTCTCATTCTCTAATTCAAACCTTTTTCCAGTCCCAAAACTACTTCCAAGTGTATTTCTGAATACTGGGACGAATATTTGATCACAAGCAAAACCCAAACACACTGTCATGCCTCCTTCCTTATCCAGAGCAGAGCACCCTTTCCTTTTGTCTTTGAACGTGACCTGCAACATCGTTTATACAGGGTAAATATAGAGGTGCCGATGAAGTCACCTCTATGACCAGGTGGGCGGTCATGGGTGTTAAAGCCTCTTTAGTTAGATTATGTGAAAAGTATGCCGTCATCATATATGAGCGTGTGTGTGTGTGTGTGTGTGTGTGTGTGAGCACGTACACGTTCGTCCCGTTTTCATCACCACAGGTGGCTAATCCATCACAGACAGTCATAATTATATGACTCACACCCAGACATGTGCATAGATCCCAACAGATTGTGTTAGTCTCAACAGCAATGATGTAGATCCCCAGCTGTAAACGTTGACCAAAGGAGGAGGTCCAGCACGACCCCTCGAGAAACCACAAAATCGTCTCGCCGCAGTCGCACCGCGACTAACATCCCTGAAGAAGCGGTTCTTATAACCCCGGTGTGAGTCTAGCTGGTGGTGTTTCTGTCCATCTGTGTCTAGCCAGTAGGTAAAGTGCAATGGTGAAGACATGTGATGGAAGGATGGGAGGATGGAAGGATGAAAGGATGGGAGGAAGGTCGTAGCCGGACGTCTGGTCTAGTGGTCCTCTGGGGTTCAGGGCCAGGCCGAGTTCACATGTAGGATTCAGACCTTATGATGAAACTAACAAACAACTAGAACGGGCACTCGGTAGAGCGCATACCTTCGCATATCACAAGATTGGGCATTGAATTATGAACATTTTGGCATTAGTTGCATGCCAATTGGATAAAAATGGACCGTGCTTGTTATGATTTAGAGTGTTTCCTGTTTTGTTTTGAAGTCCCTGTCTTGTTTCCTGTTTCCCTGTGCTTCGTTCCCTGTGCTTGTCTATTTCGTTCCTGATTGTTCCCAGCCACGCCCTGATTGTTTCCACCTGTGTCTCCACCTGTGTCTCGTTTCCCCAGTGTATTTAGCCTGTGTCCTTCTGCTTGTTCGGTGTCTGGTCGTTTTTGTTCCTGTCTGGTTCTTGTCCCTGTTCCTGTTGTTTCTCTCCTGTTGCCAGACTGTGGTTCTGCTCAGTGAACAATTAAAGAAACCTTTTTATTTTGAAACTCTGCCTGCTGCGTTTGGGTCCAAACCTCGCCCAACACAACAGTGCTATGGTAAAAAGAAGATTTTAACCTATCTATGACCTTGACCTTTGACCCGATTGATCCCAAAATCTAATCAAATGGTCTCCGGATAATAACCAATCATCCCACCAAATTTCATGCGATTCGGTTGAAAACTTTTTTTGTTATGCGAGTAACACGCATACAAATAAATAAATAAATACACGGCGCTCAAAACATTACCTTCCGCATTTTCAATGCGAAGGTAACTAATACAGACGTAACAGAAATATGAGATAAGCTTTCACTCTGATGATATGACTTTGTTTATAACATCTCTGTCATCTCTGTTTTCTATTTGCATTGGGTATATTTCGAATATTATTTTAGTTTCACGCAGCATAATATCTCTGGTTGCTCATACAAGGACTTCAATTAGTCAACTAACAGGCCACTTTGGTCTCAGTCAACGTAATATTACTTTAATTTAAATGTATTTCTAGTGGTGGTTTTGTATTATTCTTTGCGGAGAAACTCAGTTTTACATTAAATCGATTGATTGATTTTAAAATCATAGGAGTTTCAGTCCACTCAGTATTATTTTGGGTCGAGGACAAACCTAAGAATATCCTCCCTTTGCCCGAAATATTGCAATCAGTATTTACACAAACATGTAATTGAAAGTAAAAAAGCAACAAGGAAATCCAATATCTTTCTGTTGCCTTATTAGAAAGCCTGTATGACGAGGCGGGGGGGGGGGGGGTCTTGGCTCGCCATCAAGGCTTTGAGATCTGAGGGGGAATGCTGCTTTTAACAAGCACCATAAACGCCACACAACAATGTTATGGACCGGTGTAAACCTTCAGTGAGCGGAGGACCCCGGAGCACCGGGACATTTCCCATTTGTGTTTTGCGAGGGAATTATTGTTGTAATATGGGATTTATGAGTGTTTTAAAAGATTTGGTTGGAGCATACAGTGTGTGTGAAGGGTGCGTGCGTGTATAGGTGTGTGTGTGTGTGTGTGTGTGCATGTAGTTGTGTGTGTGTGTGTGGATGTGTGTGTCTGTGTATAAGTGTGTGTGTATGTAGGGGTGCTTGTGTGTGTGTATGTGTGTGTGTGTGTGTGTGAAGGGTGTTTGTGTATAGGTGTGTGTGTGTGTAGTTGTGTGTGTGTGTGTGTGTAGGGGTGCATGTAGTTGTGTGTGTGTGCGTGGATGTGTGTGTCTGTGTATAAGTGTGTGTGTGTGTAGGGGTGCGTGTAGTTGTGTGTGTATGTAGGGGTGCTTGTGTGTGTATGTATGAAAATTGTTTTATTAATGTAGTGTGTGTGTAGTTGTGTGTGTGTGTAAGGGTGCTTGCATGTGTGTGTGGTTGTCTGTGAAGGGTGTTTGTGTATAGGTGTGTGTAGGGGTGCGTGTAGTTGTGTGTGCGTGTGTGTGTGTGTGTGTAGGGGTGCTTGTGTGTGTAGGTGTGTGCTTGTGTGTGTGCGTGGATGTGTGTAGGGGTGTGTGCAGGTGTGTGCGAGTAGGGATGAGGTGTGTGTGTGTTTGTGTGTGTGTGTAGGTATGTGTGTGTGTAAGTAAGTGGGTAAGTAACGTTTATTTATATTTCACTTATCACAGACAATGTGTCAGAAAGTGCAGTACAGTAGTCAATTTAAACAATTTGGCAATAAGAGAAGCCATATATGTGTGTGTGTGTGTGTGTGTGTGTGTGCGTGTGTGCGCTTGTATGTATGTGTGTGTGCAGAAGAAATAAATTACTTTGGATAGGAATGAAAAAGTCATGCTGGGTCTGGACATCTGTCTGTTGTGTCTTTGTTCTTACAGTTTAAATTCCTTTGTGGGAGAAAAAGTGAATAAAGATGAATGTCGTAGACGTCCGTCGGCATCTCTTTAAATTGCCGGTAGAAAACCGTTTTGACCTTCCAACATTTATTATCTTAGTGCCTCTGTTGACGCTCGAACCAAACACACTCTGTCAAAACTCTTTACTCTCCTTTACTATCGGTTACCTGTCACTTCCTCCCTCTGTATCCATGGTAACCGCACTACCTGTCCTGTTCCCACATTTTCGAAAACACCGCGGGGGAGATTTATCCTTTTTTTTTTTTTTTTGTTTGCATATAGTGTATCAGTGATCTATAACAGGCAATTGCTCTCACAGATGCCGAGTTTTATAGTCCTCTGGAAATCATAATAAGTCGTTCTATGGTGTGTGATATTTTGACAAGTACAGATGTCGGGGCAGCGGTCTGACTGTAATACGGGACGTCACTGTGATAACAGAAAGGCCCTGAGCTCGTATATTATAATTATGACACGTGTACGTTTTCTTTCATGCTGATTTCTGGCACCTGCCGGGCGCGTCGGTCCGATGCTTCTTGAAATCCTCGTGTCTCACGGACTGTTAGACGCCGATGGAGCGTCCGTGTTTTTACCTCGTGTCTCTTTCCCCTCAGGTGTCGGCCACAGATGAGGATCGCGGTTCCTTCGGCGCCATTTCCTACATCCTGGGTTCTGGTTCTGGAAGCCCAGCGCCGACACACTTTACCATCGACAAGGAGACGGGTCAGATCTGCACCAGCACGGCTCTGGACCGCGATGAAGGATCGGAAAAGTTCGACTTGACCGTCACTGCAACGGATGGAGTAAGAATACTCTTAAAACTAGGAGGAATTAGGAGTTGTGATCTCTGTAACCCTTCATCTTGGCAGACACATCTATTATCTTTTTCATTTTTTTTCATGATCTGTCATTTCTCCTTTTATATATTTAAATTTAAATTACATTTTTTATTGAAAGTAGGCATCAATTAGACATTTCCAGATGTCTTTCAGACAATTGACATTGCATCTGCAGATTTTTAGATAATGCTCATTTTAGTTATACATATTTAGACAGAAAAAATGAGGCAGAATGAAAAAAAAACAATAAGAAAACAATGATCAATTCTCTATTGTACATTCATTGATCTATGAAATACAATCAGGTCTATGAGGTGTTACATATGTAATCCATTTTTCCCAATACGCCAAAAATTGTTCCAGCAGTTGACAGATGCCGTTATCTTCTCTATTGTAAACGTAAGATCCATCCATGTATTCAGAGTAGGACTTTCTTGTGACAAATCAATTCTTAGGTAAAGTATCAAACCACCTCTGGCAGATGGATTATGTTAATTCCTTCCACACCGCCAGGCAAACTGTGTTCCCCCCCCCCCCCCGTTTCCAATCTTCCATTTTTGTGTGTATTTATTTTCTTTAACCTTTGCATTTCTTTCCAGTTAAATCCTCATTAATCCTAGCTGAGAAAGACGTGAAGTTAAAGCACTCGTTTTTAAAAATGTTTTATTATGACCAAACATTGACGCCTCCTTCTGATCAAAGCTTCAAGCAGACGCCAAATTAACCCTTGTGTTGCCTTAGGGTCATTTTGACCCGAATCAATATTACACCCTCCCCCCGCTTTAGGATTAATTTGACCCCATTCAATGTTTAATGTCGGTGTTCTTTCGGTAGTCAACAAACAAACATAAAGTGCCTCACACTTAAACTTGGAAAACAATATTAATTCTAATAATTTTCTGGAGGTTTTAATTGCTGGCGTCAAATTGAACCCAAAGGGTAAAATATGTTAGTAAATATAAAGGTAACAGGAGGGTGTAACATTGAATCGGGTCAAAATGACCCAAAGGCGGGGGGAGGGTGTAATATTGATTCGGGTCAAAATGACCCTAAGGCAACACAAGGGTTAAGGACGTGCGCGCCGAAATAAATCAGATCCAAGATGACAAGTAGGAAAACCGATCCATGGAAAATAGTCAATTTACATAACCTTTTCCACTGTAGGATATCATTTAAGTTAAATGTGGTGCTTTACTTGACCACATTTACACACTCTTTGCTCTCGCGTCTTCCCAGTAGACACGTGTACATTTAAAGTATCAATGAATCACGTGGGATGCACTTAAATAAGCGTTAGGTGCAATAAAGCATTCATTCTCTCGTGTACTTATACATGTATACATATATACACTACCGGTCAAAGGTTTTACAACACCCCCATTTTTCCAGTTTTTATTGAAATTTAAGCAGTTCAAGTCTAGTGAATTACCGGAACTGGTACAAAGGTCAGCGGCAAACTGCCAGAGGTTAAACAAAAAAGTTTAGGTTCCCAAAAACTGAAAAATAATGTATATTTCAGAGTTATACAAAAAAGTATTTTT
This sequence comes from Pseudoliparis swirei, assembly GCF_029220125.1. Classification (NCBI taxonomy): domain Eukaryota; kingdom Metazoa; phylum Chordata; class Actinopteri; order Perciformes; family Liparidae; genus Pseudoliparis; species Pseudoliparis swirei. Next base: position 5,386,875 of record NC_079390.1, read on the forward strand.
CAGGGAACAAGTAAAGGTTGAACAACTCGTAAGCTGGAAGAACTTTCTGAAGAATATTTGATTTCCATTGTAGAAAGAATGAGAACGAGTGAGTTCTGTTATCTCTGCAAAGGTGGCGACTTTTGACGAGTCAACATTTTTTATTACATTTTGTTAGACAAAAAGATTCCATGATTTATTTTTTATCTCCAATTGTTCTATGCTTTAATTTCAGATTACATTAAGAAATTAAATTTCAATAAAAACTGCAGAAATTGAGGTAATCTCAAACTTTGGACTGGTAGTGTACTTGAAGAAATGGAATACCATCGTTTTAAATGTGTTTTCATTCGTCATAGTTGTCATATTTTATTATATTCTCCATACACGTGAAGATCGAATTCAGTTCTATAATTTACACACGGGGCATCTTCGCTCCGGACCCCGGCACATTCCCAGCTCAACTCATCTGTTCCCTCCGTCTCAACCGTCCCTTTTTTTTTTTAATGGTCTTGTCAAACTGAGCCGAGAGATACCGCGTGATGAGCGTGAACCCTTCTCCCCGCTGAAAAAATACATACAACGGTTGATTGGCTCCATATTCCAGGGGATCTTAACCAGAGGACTCATCTTTATGTATTCCAGCTGCTCCCTTTACACTGTGACATAAATCTATCGTCGAAGTTTCACAACATGAAAGTCACGAAGAGACGGAAAACTATTTGAATGCTGCCTTTGGAGACGTACAACGCAGGAAGGGAGGCCGAAGTGCGGTTAAAACCTAAAGCTATTGTTACGATTCGTTCTCCTTTGTCTCAATAGACTCGTCAGTTACGATCCGTAATATCGCTTTCAGCATTGGCGCTGATGTGATCTTTGTGTACTCAAAACATAATATTTGAATTAGCAATTATCTTCAATCAAATCTCACACAACGATATTTATTTGTGTCCTTCCCCAGGGTGGCCTGAGCTCAGTAGCGGCTGTGCGAGTCTCTGTGGTGGACATCAATGACAACCGCCCACCTTCTACCCGTCCTCTACACAGTGAGTCTCAGTACCCACAGTGCACCGGGAACCTCCGTTGTCAAGGTCACGGCAAATGACCCCGACGCCGGGGAAAACGGCAGGGTGACCTACCGCACAGTGCCTGCAGGAGGAACCGGTTTCTTCACTCTCAACAAGGACACAGGTGTGTGTGTGTGTGTGTGTGTGAGCTATTGTGAAATGTGTCCGCCTAAAACGACACAGATTAATTTATCTTCCCGACTTCCTCCAACAGGCGTGATTTCTCTCGCGCGCTGCGGCAAAGCCAACACGGTGATCTCCATGGCGATATCGGCCGAGGACGGCGGCGGTCTGACGGCGCCCGTCAACGCCAGGGTGAACGTGAGCGTGGTGGGCGGCTCGGTGGCGTCCCCCGTGTTCGACCAGGCCCAGTACTTCTTCACCGTGTCGGAGGACGTCCTCAGGGGCACGCGGTGGGGCGTCCGAGCCGCCGCCAAGACAGGTGACGATGTCCTCTCTCTCTTCAGAGATGTCTTCTCGGCCTTTGTAGACTTGCTTCTATCTGCCTGCTTCTGGATCTCAAAGAAACCCTCATGTATAAATAATCCCTCTGTTCATGAATGTCGTGCTGTTGTAGTTTGCCGGGTGATTGGAAAGACTAAATGTCTTTTATATCCACTGTTAGATTTTGCCGCCCCCAATTCGTTTCGGTCTTTTTTTTAGGCATCAGATCAATAGAAATTAAAAGCTGGTTTCTAATTATTTTTTTCTTTGGTAACCAATATTTGACTGTGGTTTGACACCAGATGTTCACAGATGTTTCAGTATCAAGAAAAATGACGGGAAACCACTTTAAAAGTATAATTTCTTCATTTTTGTTTTTTTCTTTGGGCCATACTGAGTATTATTTTGTAAGGGGGAACCCGTGTTTCATCTTTCCGACAAGTACCAGGAGAAAAAACGCACTTCTGGGCTGGAGATGATGTATTTCCTTCTCACTCCAGCTGTTGTACAAATACTCAACCAATAAGAGCACACACTCCATGAGGAAATCACATCCACCTCAAAACTCACTTTACAGGGGATCATTTTCACTGTGGACGGATTTTCTTTCTGTATTAATGATGGATAAATGAATTTAGATGGGCCTGTAATTCTGAGTGGGAGTGATAATGAAGTGTTCTATTATCTTTTTCATTTTTTTTTCATGATCTGTCATTTCTCCTTTTATATATTTAAATTTAAATTACATTTTTTATTGAAAGTAGGCATCAATTAGACATTTCCAGATGTCTTTCAGACAATTGACATTGCATGTGCAGATTTTTAGATAATGCTCATTTTAGTTATACATATTTAGACAGAAAAAATGAGGCAGAATGAAAAAAAAACAATAAGAAAACAATGATCAATTCTCTATTGTACATTCATTGATCTATGAAATACAATCAGGTCTATGAGGTGTTACATATGTAATCCATTTTTCCCAATACGCCAAAAATTGTTCCAGCAGTTGACAGATGCCGTTATCTTCTCTATTGTAAACGTAAGATCCATCCATGTATTCAGAGTAGGACTTTCTTGTGACAAATCAATTCTTAGGTAAAGTATCAAACCACCTCTGGCAGATGGATTATGTTAATTTCGTACACACCGCCAGGCAAACTGTGTTCCCCCCCCCCCCCCGTTTCCAATCTTCCATTTTTGTGTGTATTTATTTTCTTTAACCTTTGCATTTCTTTCCAGTTAAATCCTCATTAATCCTAGCTGAGAAAGACGTGAAGTTAAAGCACTCGTTTTTAAAAATGTTTTATTATGACCAAACATTGACGCCTCCTTCCGATCAAAGCTTCAAGCAGACGCCAAATTAACCCTTGTGTTGCCTTAGGGTCATTTTGACCCGAATCAATATTACACCCTCCCCCCGCTTTAGGATTAATTTGACCCCATTCAATGTTTAATGTCGGTGTTCTTTCGGTAGTCAACAAACAAACATAAAGTGCCTCACACTTAAACTTGGAAAACAATATTAATTCTAATAATTTTCTGGAGGTTTTAATTGCTGGCGTCAAATTGAACCCAAAGGGTAAAATATGTTAGTAAATATAAAGGTAACAGGAGGGTGAAACATTGAATCGGGTCAAAATGACCCAAAGGCGGGGGGAGGGTGTAATATTGATTCGGGTCAAAATGACCCTAAGGCAACACAAGGGTTAAGGACGTGCGCGCCGAAATAAATCAGATCCAAGATGACAAGTAGGAAAACCGATCCATGGAAAATAGTCAATTTACATAACCTTTTCCACTGTAGGATATCATTTAAGTTAAATGTGGTGCTTTACTTGACCACATTTACACACTCTTTGCTCTCGCGTCTTCCCAGTAGACACGTGTACATTTAAAGTATCAATGAATCACGTGGGATGCACTTAAATAAGCGTTAGGTGCAATAAAGCATTCATTCTCTCGCGTGTACTTATACATGTATACATATATACACTACCGGTCAAAGGTTTTACAACACCCCCATTTTTCCAGTTTTTATTGAAATTTAAGCAGTTCAAGTCTAGTGAATTACCGGAACTGGTACAAAGGTCAGCGGCAAACTGCCAGAGGTTAAACAAAAAAGTTTAGGTTCCCAAAAACTGAAAAATAATGTATATTTCAGAGTTATACAAAAAAGTATTTTTCAGGGAACAAGTAAAGGTTGAACAACTCGTAAGCTGGAAGAACTTTCTGAAGAATATTTGATTTCCATTGTAGAAAGAATGAGAACGAGTGAGTTCTGTTATCTCTGCAAAAGGTGGCGACTTTTGACGAGTCAACATTTTTTATTACATTTTGTTAGACAAAAAGATTCCATGATTTATTTTTTATCTCCAATTGTTCTATGCTTTAATTTCAGATTACATTAAGAAATTAAATTTCAATAAAAACTGCAGAAATTGAGGTAATCTCAAACTTTGGACTGGTAGTGTACTTGAAGAAATGGAATACCATCGTTTTAAATGTGTTTTCATTCGTCATAGTTGTCATATTTTATTATATTCTCCATACACGTGAAGATCGAATTCAGTTCTATAATTTACACACGGGGCATCTTCGCTCCGGACCCCGGCACATTCCCAGCTCAACTCATCTGTTCCCTCCGTCTCAACCGTCCCTTTTTTTAAAATTAATGGTCTTGTCAAACTGAGCCGGGAGATACCGCGTGATGAGCGTGAACCCTTCTCCCCGCTGAAAAAATACATACAACGGTTGATTGGCTCCATATTTCAGGGGATCTTAACCAGAGGACTCATCTTTATGTATTCCAGCTGCTTCGTCTTTACACTGTGACATAAATCTATCGTCGAAGTTTCACAACATGAAAGTCACGAAGAGACGGAAAACTATTTGAATGCTGCCTTTGGAGACGTACAACGCAGGAAGGGAGGCCGAGTGCGGTTAAAACCTAAAGCTATTGTTACGATTCGTTCTCCCTTTGTCTCAATAGACTCGTCAGTTACGATCCGTAATATCGTTTCAGCATTGGCGCTGATGTGATCTTGTGTACTCAAAACATAATATTTGAATTAGCAATTATCTTCAATCAAATCTCACACAACGATATTTATTTGTGTCCTTCCCCAGGGTGGCCTGAGCTCAGTAGCGCGTGTGCGAGTCTCTGTGGTGGACATCAATGACAACCGGCCCACCTTCTACCCGGTCCTCTACACAGTGAGTCTCAGTACCCACAGTGCACCGGGAACCTCCGTTGTCAAGGTCACGGCAAATGACCCCGACGCCGGGGAAAACGGCAGGGTGACCTACCGCACAGTGCCTGCAGGAGGAACCGGTTTCTTCACTCTCAACAAGGACACAGGTGTGTGTGTGTGTGTGTGTGTGAGCTATTGTGAAATGTGTCCGCCTAAAACGACACAGATTAATTTATCTTCCCGACTTCCTCCAACAGGCGTGATTTCTCTCTCGCGCTCGCTGCACGGCAAAGCCAACACGGTGATCTCCATGGCGATATCGGCCGAGGACGGCGGCGGTCTGACGGCGCCCGTCAACGCCAGGGTGAACGTGAGCGTGGTGGGCGGCTCGGTGGCGTCCCCCGTGTTCGACCAGGCCCAGTACTTCTTCACCGTGTCGGAGGACGTCCTCAGGGGCACGGCGGTGGGGACGGTCCGAGCCGCCGCCAAGACAGGTGACGATGTCCTCTCTCTCTTCAGAGATGTCTTCTCGGCCTTTGTAGACTTGCTTCTATCTGCCTGCTTCTGGATCTCAAAGAAACCCTCATGTATAAATAATCCCTCTGTTCATGAATGTCGTGCTGTTGTAGTTTGCCGGGTGATTGGAAAGACTAAATGTCTTTTATATCCACTGTTAGATTTTGCCGCCCCCAATTCGTTTCGGTCTTTTTTTTAGGCATCAGATCAATAGAAATTAAAAGCTGGTTTCTAATTATTTTTTTCTTTGGTAACCAATATTTGACTGTGGTTTGACACCAGATGTTCACAGATGTTTCAGTATCAAGAAAAATGACGGGAAACCACTTTAAAAGTATAATTTCTTCATTTTTGTTTTTTTCTTTGGGCCATACTGAGTATTATTTTGTAAGGGGGAACCCGTGTTTCATCTTTCCGACAAGTACCAGGAGAAAAAACGCACTTCTGGGCTGGAGATGATGTATTTCCTTCTCACTCCAGCTGTTGTACAAATACTCAACCAATAAGAGCACACACTCCATGAGGAAATCACATCCACCTCAAAACTCACTTTACAGGGGATCATTTTCACTGTGGACGGATTTTCTTTCTGTATTAATGATGGATAAATGAATTTAGATGGGCCTGTAATTCTGAGTGGGAGTGATAATGAAGTGTTCTCAGTAGTGGAAAGATGAACAGTTATCTGTGTGTAACCGTACCCTCGTGCCCTTTGAGTGAATCCAGCCCTTCGTTAACACTTAGGCCTACAATAATAATAATAAACACATCACATTTCACTGCCAACTGCAAGCAGATATGGATCTGTCGTCTGAATGTTTCAATGTGTTGGATATGTTGACATTAAGCTAAAGACAATTGGATAATTAACAGCTGCATACAGTCGATTAAAACTAAACGTCTTGTGGGGAAATGTTCAGTTGATTAATCATACGTAGAAAGTAGGAAGCATCAATGCCAAATATCAGCTGTTTACAGTTTTTTCAAATTCGATTATTTGCTGCTTTTCTCTGTTTTATATTATTGTGAACACTATTTTTACCTTCGCATTGAAAATGCGGAAAGTTATGTTTTGATCGTTGTGTATTTATTTATTTATTTGTATGCGTGTTACTCGCATAACTCAAAAAGTATTAAACCAAATCGCATGAAATTTGGTGGGATGATTGATTATTATCCGGGGACCATTTGATTAGATTTTGGGATCGATCTGGTCAAAGGTCAAGGTCATGAAAAGGTCAACATCTTCTTTTTACCATAGCCCGGTACATTTTTATCCAATTGGCATGCAACTAATGCTAAAATGTTCATAATTCAATGCCCAATCTTGTGATATGCGAAGGTATGCGCTCTACCGAGTGCCCATTCTAGTTCATGATTGTTTTGCCTTCCGAGTCCTTTTTTAAAATGTCCTTCTCTCCCTCTTTATGTCTCCTCCATGCAGGCGTTCCTAAGGACATCTTTTACTCCGTCTCCTCCGGAGACCCCGATGGCTACTTCACAGTGGACAGCGCCTCCGGTACCGTCCGCACTGCCCTCCCTCTGGACCACGAAACCTGCGCTAGTCGGGACCTGGAGATCCAGGCGCGCTCCGGTTCTCCTCCGGCGTACGGAACCAGCCGAGTACGAATAACCATCTCGGACGTCAACGACAACGCCCCCGCCTTCCTCCCCTCCTCATCGGAGTCCCTGCTTTTGCCCGAGGTCACCAAAATGGGGACCGTCATCTACAGCATTCGGGCCACCGACAGGGACTCCGGTCACAACGGTCAGCTCAGCTTCGACCTGGTCTCTGCCGGAGCTGCAGGCAGCGGCGGCCAGAGGACGTTTGGCGTTGACCGCGGCAGCGGGGAGGTGCGTCTGATCGGTACTCTTTCTTATGAAAGTGTTCCGCGCTACGACCTCCAGGTGGTCGCCAAGGACGGCGGAGCGCCTCAGCTCAGCTCCACCTTCACCCTCGTGGTGCACATCCAGGCGCAAGATGCACAAGGGCCAAACTTCGACACCCTGACGTACCGCGTGGAGCTCCGGGAAAACACGCCTCTCAACACACGTTTCCTGCAGGTGCGAGCGCTCAACAGAGAGGCTTCCGGGACTGGAGGAAGCTCCTCCTCCTCCTCCTCCTCCTCCTCTATTTCCTACCGGCTCAGGCCCGACGGTGACGCCGCTGGTTTTGGCATCATGCCAGATAGCGGGTGGCTGTTCGTTCGCAGCTCTCTGGACCGAGAGGTCAAGGACATGTACCTGTTGACGGTCCTGGCGACCTCGGGTCCGGGAGGGACGGGGAGAACCGGCAGCGCCGCGGTCAGGGTGACGGTGACCGACGAGAACGACAACTCCCCGAGGCTGAGTCAGGAGAGGGTGTTCCTGGCCGTCAGGGAGAACCTGCTGGCGGGGACGGGCTTCGGAAGGGTGTCCGCAACGGACAGGGATGCGGGACGAAACGCTCGACTCACCTACAGGCTGCTGCACGCCGACAGGCACTTTCAGATCAACTCGCAAACAGGTGAACGCCATAACACGGGGCTTTTTTTTGTGTGTTTTCATTTTGAGAACAGTCATGGTAATTATGAGGCAGTTTGCTGTAATTGTGTTCCACTTGCTGAGATGTAGTGACTCCTTAAGCAGGACTAATGCCGACATGATTTCCCTTGAGGACTCAATGATTCGCTGGCAGAGAATTACATCTCCGTGGCAATTATTCCATAAGTATTGCAAGTGAGGCGCGCTAAAAGGCCTTCTCGCGCTCCCTTCTCTGTTTCTCTAGGGGAGATTAGCACCCGCCTCGCCTTGGACAGAGAGCAGCAGTCCAGCTACCAGCTTGCTGTGGTGGTACAGGACGGGGGTACGCCGCCTCGCAGCGCCACCGGCACCGCTCACATCAGTGTGCTGGACGAAAACGACCACGCCCCCAATTTCACTCACGTCAGGCCGGATAGGGAGCTGCTCCATCAGGTGAGGATGAAGGAATTAGATGAATCAGGTGACGGCAGAAAGAGATCCATAACTCAACCCATGTATGTTATGTATATATTTAGGTATATGTATATGGTTTCTCTGAAACAAGTTTTTTCGTGAAATTACAGGTTAGGGCACTTATAAGCTTGATAGCTTCAGCCTTGACCCTTTCGGTCAGCCACTTTCTTCTTTTGTTGAATTTTGATTTTTGTATATTTTGCTGATCAAAATAAACTAAACTAAACTAAACTAACCCATTGAGAAATGCTATCCCAGTCATAAGACGGCCGCGATATGTTTTGTGACCGTCGTTCCCCAACTGATTTCACTTCTACTGTTTGAGTTATCCTATAACTAAAAGTTTTCTTAAAGTTTCTTTTCACTTTTGAAGACGGGAAATTGTTACCTTCGCATTGAAAATGCGGAAGGTAATGTTTTGATCGCCGTGTATTTATTTATTTATTTGTATGCGTGTTATTCGCATAAGTAAAAAAGTATTAAACCGAATCGCATGAAATTTGGTGGGATGATTGGTTATTATCCTGGGACCATTTGATTAGATTTTGGGATCGATCGGGTCAAAGGTCATGGTCAAGGTCATGAAAAGGTCAACATCTTCTTTTTACCATTTTTTTCATTTATATCCAATTGGCATGCAACTAATGCCAAAATGTTCATAATTCAATGCCCAATCTTGTGATATGCGAAGGTATGCGCTCTACCGAGTGCCCATTGTAGTTATTTTATGTTTTTATGAGCAACAATCCGAGTATTAAAGAGGAAAAAAAGACACGGTATGGAATAGAAATAAGAGGAAGATACTGTACATAGATAATGCACAGTATGTCGGAGAGAGACAATAATATGAATGACAATCCTTCATTGTAGGTGATGGAGGGTCTTCCATCCGGGACAGTCTTAGGGGCAGTGACGGCTAAAGACCCAGACGAGGGAGAGAATGGGACCGTGTACTACTCATTATCAGGTGAGTCATCAGTTCAATTCAACCACTTATCAGAGTCTGTTTCAAAATAACCATAAGTGTCCGAGCTGATATTCATATAAGTTATCTCGTCTGAAGGCCCCAGAGCAGAGCGCTTCTCTCTCCACCCGACCAGTGGCGAGCTCAGAACCGCCTCCCCTCTGAGATCGGCCGAGCGAGCCGAGTACGTCTTCAGCGTGACCGCTGCTGACCATGGCACGCCTGGCCTCAGCTCCACCTGCCAGCTACGGATACAGGTAAACTACATATCTCAGGTTTTTTTTGTTATTTTTTTTTGTTACTGTGATTCTACTGTGATTTGTGTATGTATGTGAGATGTATGTGAGTTAAGTTAAGTGTATAAGCGACTGGATGACCTAAATTTCCCTCGGGATTAATAAAGTATCCATCTATCTATCTATCTATCTCTACATTTTAATATCCTCATCTAGTGCCTTTACATAATTGTTGGAAGTTGAGGCCAAACCCAAAACTGTCACATGGGGTTAGGGACATTACCTCAGTGCTTTTGAAATTCCTTGCTGCGACGAATCTCCTCAAACTGTGCACAATGTGAAAAGTATACCTGTCAAAGGAATTAGAAAAGCAGATAAATTTGATGAGGAGAGAAGCTGAATGTGTGCCTGTACAAACAAAGCATCTATCCAACCGAGTGTGTGTTTCCCGCTCCAAATGTGAGCGGTGTAACCGAAAACCAAGGTGAGAAACGCAGAGCTACAAGAGCTAGCCGGTCTGGACCGAGTTATTGTTCTGAACTTTTCCGTCGGGGGGATAACACGGCATATCAACATCAACGATCAGGAATGCAGCAGCAGGGGGAAAACAAGTTCTGCCACAGAGGCCACATCTAGCCAGAAATGGGCGGCGGTTTTGCTTCGCCGGTGGAGATTTGAGCTCGTTGTTTTGTGCGTGACGTGATGTCAGAGAGGAAAAAGGATGCTAATTAAAGCGGGAGTGCTCGGCTGAAGATTTTTTTTTTCTTCCTGTGCCCTGCTTGTGCGACACTGAGATTAGACAGAGGGGAAACAGCCACCTTGGAATCAAATGTTACCAGATGAGATTTGATGAGAGCCAGCTGCATCAAATCACTCAGAGAGAAAGGGAATACGCGGCGTACGGTAGCAGGCAGCGATACGTATGAGGTACGATTTCCAGATAATGATTTGGAAATAAGGTTTCACGTAGCTGTGGGTAAAATCCGACGCAGGGATATTGCCGCGTCGGATTTCAAATCACCTCCCCTCTTTGTTTGGTGGTGGGGTCTGATTGGGTTTCTGCACCGCTGCAATGTATCACAGAACAAAATAATAGGACGTGGTTCTGTTTAGTCAGCGAGTGTTTTCGGCCTTTTAGCCGAAAACGTCTGCACATCGTCAGCTTTTTTTAGTCGGCACATAAAGCTGAGCTATGCAGATCATCCATATCACGACTTGAAGACAGTAGAAAGGTGCAATTATTTACGTTCACAGATCTTGGTAATAAAATTGGTCTGTCTGTGTGTGTGTGTGTGTTTGATGATGAAACCAGAGCTTGTTCAAATCTGCTTATGTCTGCTGTCTTGGAGGCGCTTTGATCGAACCCTGAGGCTGTTGATCAGAGTGCCGCCGAGAGCCCCCCCTATCACACACTTGTTTCCCTTCTGAACACACTGTGACATATGGAGGCAGCACTTATCGCTCTGCATTCTTTAACTGCAATAATTACATTTTTTCCCTTCGCATTACGCCCTTTTATTATTTGTCAAGGATCTCAAACCACGCTTCTCATGTTGGAGTCAGAATGCAGCAGAATCGAGATAGTTACTGGAAGGAATGTACATAATGTCTTCATGCACAATGAGGACGCCTGTGAGGGCTATTATAGTAATAACAACAAGACAGAAACAGATTACAGGCCGAGGCTGTGTTTAGGGAAGGGCTGTGAGTGAAGGCCATATAGCTTCTAGTCTGCAGAATACCAAAGGAAATCAGATCCAGCAATATTAACTTCATACGCCTCTGTTTTGGGATAGATACACAAGGAAAAGGAAAAGTCGATTACTTTCATGACATGATCTGACTCATCATGATTAAGTAAAAGACGTGCTTGGTGAGCCTGTTTGACCTTACTTTCCTCTCCTTCAGGTTCTCAGCTCATCTCGGGCCAACCCCAAGCCCAACATGCTCTCCATGACCCTGAACACAGTCGAAGGAGTGTCTCCGGGCTCCATCATTGGCTCCGTCCGTCCACATGACCAGCATCAATCTACCGTGTTGGAAGGACAAGTGACCTACCTGGTTGTCGGGGGCACGGACCGGGATGGGACTTTCATGGTGGACCGCTTAAAGGGCGATGTGTATCTGGTGCGCGAGCTGGACTACGAGAAGGGCTCGAGGTACAGGCTGCACATCGAGGTGTCGGACTTTTCCCGGGCGTTCCCCAGCAGCCACCTCGTGCTGCTGGATATCGACGTGCAGGACAGCAACGACCATGCTCCCCAGTTCACGGAAGACCCCGTAACCATTGTGATCCCAGAGAACATCGAGCCGGGGGCTTCGATATACACCTTCCAGGCTGTGGATCAGGTGGGAAACAGAATATATCATCTGCATAGAATGTGTGTCATGTTAACCTCGTGATCGATCAGCCAATGTCCGCTTACAGGTTATCTTCTTTTGAAGGAACGGAAACTAAATGTGATGAAATATCACTTTTGGTCAGTAATACTTCCGGATGAAATCAAGTTAAGATTCATTCTGGAGCACCGAAAAAAAAGAAAGGTTCCAAAATTCACTCTTGGAAGAATGAATATAAATACAGCTTAAAAACAATGCATATGCCTCCAATCGTAGTTCATAATGATCTTTCTGTCTTGTGATTTGGCTTTTTACTTGCAAAATAAAAATGTCCACTCATGGTCTAATTCATCAATTTCATTTGTTTGTATAGGATGGCAGTGGAGCCAACAGTGAGCTGCACTACTCCATAGAGCACCACTGGCCTGACACGCCAGACCTCCTGACCCTTGACCCCTCCAGCGGAGTTCTGACCCTCGGGCAGAAGTTGGATCGTGAGTCGACGCCTTTGCTCTACCTCGTGGTGCGGGCCACAGACCAGGCAGTGGATCCTTCCCAGAGGCGCTGGGGTTCGGTCACCGCCCGGGTGTTTGTGACGGACGACAACGACAACGCTCCGGTCTTCAGCTCTCCGTCTGCAGTCAGCGTGATGGAGGATCAGCCTGTCGGGTGAGGAGCTTGTTTTTTTTTTTTGGTACCGCAGTTTCCTGGCGAGAAGAACTTCCGAGAAGGCCGTTAAAAATAATGAAATGCATTTTTACTTTCATGGCTGAGCTGGTTCTAATCCAACATTTTATTTGTGTCTTTACTGACAGGTTTGTGATCTTGTACGTGATGGCTCGAGATGAAGATGAAGGAGAAAATGGCAGAGTGTCATACAGAATTCAGGCAGGCAACAGCGCTGGCCGCTTCAGTCTGAACCCCAACACTGGTGAGTTTTATGTTTAGCATGAGTCACAACATCTTAAAATATCCTAATGTTCCAATACTATAAACAGTGTCTGTGGAGATTTCCCATAAATAGACAATTTACACTCCATAAAGAAATGATATGGGTACAATTCCCCGCATCATTTCGTGCATTTACAATCCAGCTTTGAATGATTTAACACAGCGCAGCGCAGTGTTGGTCCTTTTCTGTGAGGGTTATTACTGATTGATAGAGAATCAACGTCCCACCCGTAGAAGACCTCTGGATGAACACAACTTTCCACAAGATCGTAATCACCCACTGAAGTGCTGCGTCTACAGGGTCCCAACTGCTAAAACACTCATAACCCTCATAACACTCTTTACGAGATGATATTTCAATGCCCTCGAGTAATTTTTCACTCGAATAATGCATTGCCGTTCTATTTTCTTGACGGATTCCTTCATGGGAAGCGATCTTAATTTGGTCTTGGAACGTGGACACCCTTTGATATCTCATATATGTGTGTGTGTGTGTGTGTGTGTGTGTAATCTCATCATCATCTCGGTGGTGTGGGTGTGCTCACCACTGACTGAGATGGGATTAAGAACCATAAAACACTCCTAATGCAGATTCCAGATGTAAGAAAGTATTTGCTTCATTACCGTCAAGTGTCTGGTGCATTAGAAGGGTTGGTTTCCTTCTGGTTGGTTTCCTTCTGGTTGGTTTCTTTCTGGTTGGTTTCCTTTTGGTTGGTTTCTTTCTGGTTGGTTTTCCTTCTGGTTGGTTTTCCTTCTGGTTGGTTTCCTTCTGGTTGGTTTCCCTTCTGGTTGGTTTCATTCTGGTTGGTTTTCCTTCTGGTTGGTTTCCCTTCTGGTTGGTTTGTTTCTGGTTGGTTTCCTTCTGATTGGTTTCCCTTCTGGTTGGTTTCCCTTCTGGTTGGTTTCCTTCTGGTTGGTTTCCCTTCTGGTTGGTTTCTTTCTGGTTGGTTTCCTTCTGGTTGGTTTACCTTCTGGTTGGTTTCCTTCTGGTTGGTTTACCTTCTGGTTGGTTTCCCTTCTGGTTGGTTTCCCTTCTGGTTGGTTTCCTTCTGATTGGTTTCCCTTCTGGTTGGCTTCCTTCTGGTTGGTTTCCTTCTGGTTGGTTTCCCTTCTGGTTGGTTTTCCTTCTGGTTGGTTTCCCTTCTGGTTGGTTTCCTTCTGGTTGGTTTCCCTTCTGGTTGGTTTTCCTTCTGGTTGGTTTCCCTTCTGGTTGGTTTTCCTTCTGGTTGGTTTCCTTCTGGTTGGCTTCCTTCTGGTTGGTTTCCCTTCTGGTTGGTTTCCCTTCTGCTAGTTTTATAACCACTTGTTTCTTATATGACCCGTGATGTCGCTTTAAAACTTGATAAAACCCTTTTCTCATGCTGTTTGGCATATATAAATTATATTCTATATCTGATACATAAGTTAAATAATCATATTACACACCATTTCATATGGTTTCAGCAATGCATTTATTTAGCTAAAATTCAGTATGGAATTGGAAATGTTGAGATATTTGGTAGAACTAAAATTTGGTAGAAGTTTCATGTGAGGCAGGTTCCCAAAAATGTAAATGTTTCTTAAAATAAGTCAGTTATGTCACTTTTCTCTCAACTTTTAGTTTCTTTTAACTCGTCTTGGACTGTGTTTTTTGTTTGTAACTATGTGTTTCATATGTTCACCTGGTTAACTAAAGGTTTCAATAAAATAAGCACCTTTGACCTACAGTACGGTTGGTGCTGTATCAGTACACTATGTTTGCTCCAGAGGAGAATGAAACTAAGTAACTGAGGACATGTTTTGCATCTGTTTGCATTTGGCTGCATCGTGGGAGCTATAGAGCAAAACCACACGGCAACATCAGAGCCTTACACACAATGTATGTATTTGGCACGCCAATGCGTTTGTAAATTACATATGTTGAAGGCACCACATGCCAGCTAAACTTGTACACTGCTGTGAAACAGTAAACACACACACACACACACATACATTTCATATAGCCTCTTACTTCTACTGACCCCTCCTTGTACAGTATGTGTGGGTGATGACAGACGTGTGGAGCGTTGACATAAAGAAATGACTGTAACTGGAGCCAGAGCCTGAGAAGTGCCGGTTTTATTCACAGACACGATGTGAACAAACTCAGTTCAATATAAAACACACATAAACACATCAACTAATGCCTCGCAGATTTAAAGTCTAGCAGATACTAAAATGCTGTACTAAAAAAAACAACTAACTAATTTTAGAGGAGATTGATTTGAGTTGGCGACTATGTGGTTCCAGGTTGTACTCTGGACTCAGAGGATGCAATGAAGCATGTATTCACATTTTATTACATGTTCAAAGTGTCATTATTTAAAAGCTTTGGCTGTGGTACCTCACTGACTATGGAAAACTCTCATAAAGCAAAACTGTAAACGAAGGTTTTGTTTTTACTAGGGTTGTGAAACGATTAAAATTTTTAATCGGGTTAATCACAGGTTTTTGTGGATTAATCATGATTAATCACATATTACCGATATTCTCGGTATATTTTGTGAGAACATAGAGATTTATGACAAAAGACGGATATATACATTTATACATTCTTCTATACAATGGTGCTGCAACTCAGCAGTTATTTAGCAGTTTTCTTCCATATGGAACATTAATACATCTTCATCCTAAACAGAATGTTTAACCCTCCTGTTACCTTTCGGGTCAATTTGACCCCATTCAATGTTTAATGTCGGTGTTCTTTGTGGTCAATTTGACCCCAGGCTGTTTTTCACTGTGTCAAACATATCAGAAATATCAACTTTTTTATTTATTTAAAGGGCTATTTAGGTAGTCAACAAACAAACATAAAGTACCTCACACTTAAACTTGGGAAACAATATTAATTCTAATAATTTTCTGGAGGTTTTAATTGCTGGGGTCAAATTGACCCCGAGGGTAAAATATGTTAGTAAATATAAAGGTAACAGGGTTAGGGTTAAACAGAGCATTTTCCTCTTGTTTGTCAACCATTAACTCCACCATGATACAATCTAAAGGTGGACAGATTGACAAGTGTTTTTTTTTGCTCGGTCCCGATGCGCGCGCACGGAGCTCTGTGGCGCGCCAGACGGAGATCGATAAGTGTTAACGCAACGCGAAGAGACAGAAATGACATGCTGCTGTGGAGATACGATCAACAACAGACGTTTAGTTTAATAAAAGAACAAAGACGTGCTATAGAGAACATGTCAGGGGGCGGGCCAATCTTTTTACTGTCATGCGATCTACCGACACTACGCCGCGATCGACTGGCAGGTCGCGATCGACGTGTTGAGACCCTGATCTACAGGAAGTAAAAGTCGTAACAAGGTTTCCGGAGGTGAACCTGCGGAAGGATCATTACCGATGAACAGACCGTCTGCATGAGAGCGGACAGAGTTCAGATTGAAGTGGTGGATTGGAAGCTCATTTTGCAAGTGACTTTTTTTTCATCCCAACGACCAACAACAGATGGATTGGAAGCTCATTCTGCGCATGCGTTAAATGCGTAAAAAAAAAAAAAACTAGTTAAACCTGTAATTGGATTAACTGAGTTAACGCGTTATTTTTCACAGCACTAGTTTTTACTAGTCCTGTTTTTACTAGTCCTGCTCGGCATACAAATACCGCCTCTCTCCGGTACACAGAATGACATGTTCACATGAATAATCCAAACACACACTTGTGAGAAAGTATTTAAATGAGAATATACATTGTACGTGATGTAATCCAGGAAAGGTGGTTTTACAACCTTTTCTATTTTGTCTCTCTCTCTCTCTCGTAGGCTCTCTCTCCGTCCTTAAAGCACTGGACCGGGAAGAGCAGGACATCTTCAATCTGACCATTGTGGCAGAGGATCATGGGATACCTCAGCTGTCCACCTCCCAGGTGTTGTGTGTGCAGGTCATTGACGTGAACGATGAAGCTCCGTTGTTCCAGCGAGCAGAGTTTGATGCTCAGGTGATGGAGAACCAAGGACCAGGAACAACTGTGTTGACCGTTACTGCCACTGACCGGGATCAAGGTTGGTTTAAATGTGGCATATTATTACTGTATAGTCAAAGGACAATAATAATGTTTAGATATACATAGACTTAAAAAATAATTTTAAAATATATATATATATATATTTACGTATTTTATTTATATATATATATAATTTTTATAATATATAAAAATAAATAATAATAATAATATATATATAAATAAATAAAATAATGATATACTGTATATATATATACAAAATCTATAAAAATAAATACATATTTATTAAACAATAGATATGTATATATATTTGTTTTTTGAAAGTCTATATATGTATCTCTAAACACTATTGTACATTATTGTATTGAATGTAGCATACTTTCTTCATTGCCAGTTGAGCACAGCCATTCATCCGTATTTTTTATTTGTGTCTGTTTTAATGCAGGTTCCAACGGCCAAGTGACATATGGAGGTGTGACAGAGGAAGGCTTCATCATCAACCCGATGACAGGAGTCATCACCACCACGAAGGAGCTGGATGCAGAGCTTCAGGATCACTACACTCTCACTGGTACTACGAGATCCATCGTCAAACTCAAGCTCACTGATTCCCACAGAACACCTCAAATAGCCTACATTAGTTTAAAATGTTGAATGGGTTCCAACATTTCCCCAGCTTAAAAATGTGTATCTTTCACCAGTGTATGCCAGGGATGGAGGGCTGCCTCCTAACTTTGCCAAGGCTGTGGTGCGTGTGGAGGTTCAGGATGTGAACGACAACACCCCGGTGTTTGCAAGGCCGTGGTTTGGACTGGAGGTGCCGGAGAACCAGGCCGCTGTAGAGCTTTGTTTTCTCAAGGCCACTGACCCTGACTCGGGTCCTGGTGGAGAGCTGGAGTACAAGATCACTGGTGAGAAACTGGCATTGTGTGTCCAGTCCAAATATGTTATCATAATGGGTTTTTAAAGAGCTAGTTCACCACAATTGCTATAATTGCTGTATTATTGCTGTGTATTGTTGCTGGGTGTCAAATGTGGAAAAAACAATATCCGGGAAAAGGCTGTGAATTTTTTTAATTCTTGGTATTTGTCTTTTTAGCAGTTTTGCATGGACCATTTTTAATGATATGTGAAGTTGTACTGACAATGTTTAAGAATATACTTGATACATCATATATAGAGGACACATACAGCATTGGGACTAATGTATTGCTGTTGACAGTGCTCTAGTCCTACTATATGAAAGATTATATCTCCAAACACCTACGCTAGAGCCGCTCCTGACATTTTTCTGTCTTATTTGAAATATAGTATATTCCATATATCTGCCTGGAAAGCACATTCAAACTCTGACTTAAGTGCAGAGTTGGCAGAGATGCTTTTAACACTGTTGGATTTTGATTAAAAAAATTCTTCTCCCATATGAATTCTCAATCCAGCTGGAGACCCTGATGGAGATTTCCACCTGCACGCCAGCACGGGAGCCCTGTCCACGTCACGCGGCCTAGACAGGGAGACCGGAGCTAAATATACTCTGGAGGTGGTGGCCACGGACCGAGGCAGCCCCGCTCTCAGCACTACGGCCATGGTGGAAGTCCGAGTGCTGGATGTCAATGACAACAGCCCTGTCTTTAACAGAAGTAGTTATGCTGTGGAAGTGTCAGAGGATGCTGCAGAGGGGACCAAAGTCCTGGGGGTAAGCAGAAATGGGAATGTAGATCATGCTTTGTTAAAAAATATATATATATATACACACATATATATGTATATATGTATATACAGGACTGTCTCAGAAAATTAGAATATTGTGATGAAGTTCTTTATTTTCTGTAATGCAATAAAAAAACAAAAATGTCATGCATTCTGGATTCATTACAAATCAACTGAAATATTGCAAGCCTTTTATTCTGATTTATTGCTGATTATGGCTTACAGCTTAAGAAAACTCAAATATCCTATCTCTAAATATTAGAATATCATGAAAAAGTATACTAGTAGGGTATTAAACAAATCACTTGAATTGTCTAATTAACTCGAAACACCTGCAAGGGTTTCCTGAGCCTTGACAAACACTCAGCTGTTATAAATCTTTTTTTTTACTTGGTCTGAGGAAATATTAAAATTTTATGAGATAGGATTTTAGAGTTTTCTTAAGCTGTAAGCCATAATCAGCAATATTAAAAGAATAAAAGGCTTGCAATATTTCAGTTGATTTGTAATGAATCCAGAATGCATGACATTTTTGTTTTTTTAATTGCATTACAGAAAATAAAGAACTTTATCACAATATTCTAATTTTCTGAGACAGTCCTGTATATATGTGTTTAAAAAAAGTATTGTATTCATTTTTATATATTTTTGTATATATATATAATTATTTCATATATATAAAATCTATAAAGATAAATTATATATATATATGAAAATATGGTAAACATTTTGTCGTATTATTTATTTTTATATATGTTGTAGATATATATACAAAAATATATAAAAATAAATATAATTTTTTTAAACAATATATATATATGTTTCTTGTATTTTTATGTATTTCCAGGTGTCAGCCACAGATGTTGATGATGACCTGAATGGGAAGGTCCTGTACTTTCTAAGCAGAGAGGCACACGGAGCGTTCAGTGTGCATGAGGTCACGGGTGCCATCACCACATCAGCACCTCTGGATCGGGAAAAATGGGCGTCATACAGCTTCCAGGTTTTTGCTGTTGACCTTTCACCTGCTGAACCCAGGAACACCTCTGCTCAGGTAAATAATGGGTTTTAGATGTGGAAGGTGTTTAGTTAACTTATTGTTTTGAATTTATGATTCACATGTATGATTTAGGAGATTTTTCTATATTTTATGAGTACGGAATTAGCAATTAATTTTGCCCTTTTCATGTGACCTCTTTCTCCTAGGTCACAGTCACCGTCCTAGATGTCAACGACAACACCCCCTTCTTCCTCCAGGATCCGCTGGTCATCGAAGTGTCCAGCAGGCGTTCCCAGCGGGTTCTGGCCACCATGAAGGCCGAGGATAAAGATTTTGGAGCCAACGGTTCAGTTTTTTACCGTTTCGCCATGCCAGTCCAGGGCTTCAGCATCAACTCCCTGACTGGTGAGATCCAGGCCACCAAGCCACTCGGGGATCTGACCCAGGCTCAGAGGACCCTGATCGTGGAGGCCATGGACCAGGGCAGTCCAGCTCAGTCTGCCCAGGGAGTGGTGGTGATTTACGTGAAGGAGGTGGAGTACAGCGGTATTCGCTTCTCGAGGAATGCCAGAGACGTCAGCCTGCAGGAGAACGCCATTCAAGGTCCGACATTAAAACTGTATTAATAGAAATTATAAAACAAATGTTTCTCCCTTTACACTTTACTCTCTCTGCGGTCACAGTTAAGGAACATTTTCTTTGCTCTTCTTCAAAAATGCAGGCACTGCCGTGGCTCAGGCTCAGGCTCAACACCCGGATGGCACACGGAGAGGCATCAGCTACAGCCTGTTCAGTGGGAATAGAAGGCTGGCCTTCCAGATCAGCTCCTCAACAGGTGAAACCTAAAATGAGACGAAAAGGATATGTTGATTAAAGAAAATATATACGTAAACAGTTAAATTAGCCATTTGAGGATGTTGTTACTTGATGATTTTTGTCATTTTCCACTTCAAATCTTCAGGTGAAATCATGGTGCAGAGCTCCAAGGGTCTAGACTTTGAAGACACCCCCAGACTCCGCCTAGTTGTGAAGGCTGAAACAGTGTCTTCCACATCTTTCATGGCTATCAACTTGATCCTGCAGGATGTCAACGACAACCTCCCTCGCTTTCAGCTCCAGAACTATGTGGCGTTCATGAGAGAAACACAGGGATATGAGATGCCAATCATACAGGTATACTTCCTAATATAAACACTGAACAATAAACTTGAAGACCACTATCAGAGAGCAGACTTCTGCTAAGGAATAATAATGTATTGATCGTTTCTGTGATTTGGACCCGCCCTAAAATGTACTGGGTTCTTCATTCATCAGTATTTTCTCTTTTGTCCTGCTGGAAAAAATACAGGTATTAGGCTTACTGAAATTCTCTCAAGAGTCAACATTAATTTACCCTTTTTTTCCCTGTCCCCTGTCTTCCAGGTGATGGCTGATGATGTCGATCAGGGCCAAAATGGTCAGGTGACATACTCCATCCAGTCATCAGGCAGGAGCGGCCTGTTCAAGATCGACCCGATAACAGGGAGCATCACAACGGCGGCCATTATGGACCGTGAGATCTTTACCCAGACCAAGTGAGAACAGATCTGTGGCTGAATAAACATCGCAAACATACCGGTCTATGTGCACAATTTGAGGATGGATATACACTACCGTTCAAAAGTTTGAGGTCATACAGACAATTTCGTGTCTTCCATGAAAACTCACTTTTATTTATCAAATGAATTGAAAATTGAATAGAACATATAGTCAAGACATTGACAAGGTTAGAAATAATGATTAATATTTGAAGTATTAATTTTGTTCTTCAAACTTCAAGCTCAAAGGAAGGCCAGTTGTATAGCTTATATCACCAGCATAACTGTTTTCAGCTGTGCTAACATAATTGCACAAGGGTTTTCTAATCAGATATTAGTCTTCTAAGGCGATTAGCAAACACAATGTACCATTAGAACACTGGAGTGATAGTTGATGGAAATGGGCCTCTATACACCTCTGGAGATATTTCATTAGAAACCAGACGTTTCCACCTAGAATAGTCATTTACCACATTAACAATGTATAGAGTGTATTTTTGATTAATGTTATCTTTATTGAAAAAACAGGGCTTTTCTTTGAAAAATAAAGACATTTCTAAGTGACCCCAAACTTTTGAACGGTAGTGTATATGCTAACCGATTATTGGCAGTGTACAGGCAAAGTCAATTGTATTTACACACCTGTAAACATGTATAGAAGGAAAGAAGATGCACCATATCATGAATCCTATTCACTCAACTAGTTTGTGTTTCGATAGCTGGTGCTCTTCCATGAGAATATGTAACCGAGGTGCAATGTCCATCATTATATGTTTCTTTTTACACTTCCTCTATCATCGCCAATATAGAATTCAACACATGTAAAAAGAGCCTTTTTGGAACCCCCCTTTCTTTTTGTCCACAGGCTTGTAGTTACAGCAACTGATAGAGGAAGTCCTCGACTGGCTGGTTCGGCCACATTGACGGTGATCATTGTTGACCAGAATGACAACAGTCCCACTATTCCCTTGCATCAGGAAATACGCATCCCAGAGAGTAAGGACTTCAATTGGAAGGAATTTTGATCTTTAGGTTATATTTCTTAATTTAGTTTACAGCAAATGCATTAAATTCAGAAAGCAAATTGTAAACCTTCCTTAAAAAGAAGGTCTAAGGATATTTAGTGTTGTGAAACATTATTAATTTTTTTTTAAAAATGCACAGGAAGTTAAGTGCAGTTTTGTTCAATCTCTTTCTCTGTCTCTCAGATATGTTGATCGGCACAGAGATCACTCTTGTGACGGGTAACGATGTCGACTCCAGTCCCGCCCTCTCCTACTCCTTGCAGCTGGACCCGACTGCCTTAGGCAAGTTTGGGATCCACCGCTACAGCGGAGGCGTATCCCTCACCGCCCCTCTGGACTTTGAGGAGAAGACGTGGTACACCCTGACTGTCAGAGCCACAGACAGCCGGCACCAGACTGAGGCTAACATTACAATACTGGTGGAGGATATTAACGACAATGCACCATCATTTACCCATGATCTCTATCAGGTAGAGTGGACTAGAAATCCAACTTACGCTCTGTTTTATGCATGTACATTGATTATATATCAAATTAAACATGTGCTGTAAGAAGTCCGATGTGTCTATTGCTGCCTGAGGAAGTTTACAGAATACGTGTATTTCATTTTGTTTCATTTAAGTTTGTTGAAACTCAAATCAAAAACTTTCTCTGCAACAGATTACAGCAGGCCGAGAACATCGCATTTATAGACATGTACACACGCTGTAAAAAACACATATACAGTCTTAAGGTGGACACTGACGGGCTGATAAAAGTTAACTGCTTAATATTGACTGGGGAAAGGTTGCATAGATCAGCCTGTATAATATTGACTTCTTTGTCTCAGGAAATGACTTCAACATTAGCGCAAGGAAAAGAAAAACAGGAATATAAATATTGAATACAATGTTCCCCTTTCTGAAATTAGTCCCTGTTCACTTTTGGGAAATGTATTACAGTAGTTATGCACATTGTTGTCACCCTTTTTTTGGGGGGCCTGATGCTCAACATGAATATCTCTGTACCTCAGGTAACTCTACCTGAGCACACACCGCCAGGAAGTGTAGTCGTCACGGTAACAGCGACTGACAGGGACTCCGGAGAGAATGGAAAGATCACCTACAGAGTGACTTCATCAACCCAGGAGGGTTTCTACATTGACCCCAACAACGGTAGACATCATTTGCATCCTTCCTGAAGTTTTTCAGTTTTAATAGAAAATCATGAGAAGATGATGAGTGAAATAGTGGGGATTGTATATATTTTCCGTTTTAGTCTGTCATTTTAGTTTGTCATACATTGATATCTAAGCGTCTTTGAGTACTATGAAAAGCGCTATAGAAATTGTATGTATTATTATTATTATCATATATAATTATTTATTTTTTTAAAGCAACTTCCCCGACACAATGTCTAAATCCCTCTCTTTGCCCTCCAGGAACCCTGTACATCAATCACGGAGCGGAGTTCGACCCTGAGCGTCCGTCAGTCAGCGTTGTTATTGAAGCTCGTGATGGAGGGTCGCCTTCGCTCTCTTCCCTCACCACTGTCCAGGTCCAAATCTCTGACGTCAATGACAACGCTCCTGTGTTTCACCAATCAGATTACAGGTCAGTCCACATTCATTCGATGTCTCCTAGAGCAAGACACTTAACCCTGAATTGCTCCCTGTAGCTGTGTCTACGGTTACATGAATGTAAGTTGCTTTGGATAAAAGCATCAGCTAAATGCAACGTCATTATATTCTGGATGTGTTGTGATGGAACCTAAACCAGCTGGCCTTACAAATTGGATTTCTTTCCGTCTTCAGGGCTACAGTTTCCGAGGACACCATCCCAGGATCGACAGTTCTGACCTTTGAGGCCTTTGACAGCGACCTCTCACGAGAAAACTGCGGCTTCGACTTTGCTATTGCCAACGGAAACGAGGGAAATGCATTCCAGATTGAAAGCAGCGTACGCTTCCTGGAGGGGCGGGGCTTTCAGACAGTCGGGACTCTGCTGTTGGCCGAGGGGCTTGACTTTGAAACCAAGCCACTTTACAACCTCACGGTGGTCGTGTCCGACCGCGGTGTACCCCAGAGGAGCTCGAGTGTCGCCGCGGTGATCACCATTGGCGATGTGAATGATAACCCACCAGTGTTCAGCAGAGCAGAATACGCCGTGTCGCTGAGCGAGGGAGCCGCCGCCGGCACTGAGATCATACGACTGACTGCTACAGGTGGGCAAAAGTCTTCCGATTGTGTCCAGTTATCTCGCATTTACTATTCCCTTTTCCAATATTCCTCTCTTACTTTGTCTCCCATTTAATTTATTGTACTCTGTCTGTCTTTTTGTCAGACGCAGACTCAACTCCCCATGCTGAGGTCCAATACACCATCAGCTCTGGTGATGAGGTGAACTTGTTTACCATGGACCAGTGGACCGGAGCCTTACGGCTTCAGCGAGCGCTCGACCGTGAGCACCGGGCCTCACATATCGTCATCATCCAGGCCACAGATGGACAGGGTCACTTCGCTCTAGCTCCAGTCATTGTCGAGGTCAAAGATGTCAACGACAATTTCCCGTTCTTCCCCGTGGACGTCCTGACCGTCAGTATCAAAGAAAACCAACCGCCAAACTCTGCCGTGACCGTTCTGCACGCCATAGATCACGACACAGGAGTTTATGGCCAACTGAGGTACTACATTGTGGAGCGGCCTGTGGCGGGAAAAGACAGCTTCACCGTGGACCAGAACTCTGGACAAATCAAAAGCAAAATGCCATTCGACTTTGAGAAGGTCAACTCCTTTAACTTTGTCGCAGTGGCCGTAGATTTGGGAAACCAATCAGCCACTGTGACTGTACAGGTGTTTGTCACAGGTGAGGATGAGTATGACCCACTCTTCGTGTCCTCTGATTTCTCCTTTGAAGTCCCAGAGGGAGCGAAGAAAGGCCAGAGCATTGGCCGGGTCCAGGCAAGTGATGAGGACGAAGGGGTGGATGGCATTGTTCTATATTCTCTTCCCACCAGCTCTCAGTACTTTGACATCAACAAAACCACTGGGGTCATTGTCCTCAAGTTGGACGGCTCAGGCAGCAGCAGCGGCTCCGGCAGGACCAAACGGGAAACCAGGCTGATGAACCTGGATGTCAGAGCTCACAGTCCTCTCGATGCATCTCGCTCCACTTCGGCCCAGGTCTCCATCGACGTCACGAACACCAACTATGGCCTCGCCTCCGACGCCAACATCCTGCTGATGAGCATCATCGCTGTGTCTCTTGGTTTTATCGTGTTGCTCGTGGTCATGGCTGTGGTGGTGTTCCTTGTCAAGTCACGCCGGAGGAACAAAGCCCAGGATGCGGGAAACACAAACGTGGCCCCGGGAACCGCTCTGCAGAAATTGGACGAGTGCAACTCGGGAACAGGAGGAGGCGAGAGAATCTACCACCAGGCCTTGCCAGGTTATGCTGGAGATCAGGGTGGGGCCGGTGGTGGACCCTACACTAGAGGGGGCTCTCTGGATCCCTCGCACTCCAGTGGAAGAGGATCAGCTGAGGCAGCAGACGACGATGAGATCCGGATGATAAACGAGTACCCCCGCGTTGCCTCCATCACCTCGTCGATGCAGGAGCACATCACTGCCAGAGGACCAGATTCTGGCATCCAGCAGGATGCTGACCAGCTCTCTGACATCTCCTGTGAGCCGGCTGCTTTGGAAGGCAGCACCTGGTTCAAAGGAAAGAAACTGGCAGGCAGTCTCAGTGGGACCTTGCTCTCTAACCAACTCCCAGTCTATAGGGATGAGGGAGGAGGGTACCTTGGGACAGGCCGCGGCCTCAACATTTCCCTCCCCAAGGATTACGCCTTCCCCGAGGATGGGAAACCTCCCGTGGACGGTTCCCTCACAGCTATCGTTGCCAGCGACGAGGAGCTACGCGGAAGCTACAACTGGGATTACCTACTCAACTGGTGCCCTCAGTTCCAGCCTCTGGCCAATGTCTTCACGGAGATCGCCAGGCTGAAAGATGAAACTGCCCATCAGAGCCAGAATCCTCGCCAACCCTTCCAGCCCAAGCATAAAATGGATCCAAAACCTAGAGTTGACCCTCCACCACTCATCACATCAGTGGCTCACCCGGGGGCCATGTCGGTCCCACCCAAGGTCCCGATGATTGGAAGGACATTCCCCCACTTGGCGTCGCTCCGCAGGTCCCCCATCAGTCACGAGGGATCTATTTCTTCGGCAGCAATGTCGCCCAGCTTCTCCCCGTCGCTGTCTCCGTTGGCGGCTCGATCTCCAGCTGTTTCTCCCTTTGGCGTCAACCAAGGGCCCTCAGCGTCCATGATCAGCACCAGGGAGCCCTCACTGGACAAGAGTCCTGATCGCGAGATGAGAATATGAGAGAGAAAACTATTGAAGGATACATCTTTAGGATAAACAACCGAAACATAGCATGATGGCGCATCCTTTTGACTGTTCTTTGTCATGGAACAAAAGGAAGCAAGGAGTGGAACTATTGTTTTCACTATGAGAATGAAGGTTTTCCCCAAATGTCCAGACAGGACTGTCGTGACGTTTGTTTCAAGTGTCCGATCATATGAATACACAAAAGGTGGAACATGTGCCTGGGTTGACAGGACCAGCCCACCATTCCATACCAACAGTGACGCAGATCTCAATGAACTGATCAGGGGTTTGAGGTGAATTGACCTCTTCATGGGAACGTGCACTGACCATGCCCCTGCAGTCAGAGATCCCTTAGTGTGTAGATAGATAGATGTGTAGTGGTCATGTTACCTCGCTGGCTGGCCAGAGAGCGAAGGACCTCGTTCCTCTCTTTTGAGTCTGTGGACATTTTTACACTCCAGTATTAAACTTATCTCGCGGCCTCTTTAAAATGGCCTCTGGACATGTATGTGAATCCCATGGACAGACAAACAGTGTACGTTCACAAAGACACTGATTCTTTGAATTGGCAATACGTCACGCAGTGGAGCAGCATCGGAGATTATTTGTTTTTTTCACCAATTCAGCTTTTTTTAAACTTTTTATTTTTATATATTTTTATATAAAACTATGATTTCAGATCCAGAAAATGCCATTATTCCAACATGGAGGAGTTTTTGATTGTGTGTATTTGCATATATGTATATTTGTATGTATGCAGGCTACGCTATGTACTGTATGTGCCTACTAGGTTTTTTAGAAACTCTCGTGACAGTTCTGATGTGAGTGAGAGGGAGACTTTTGTGTGTTTAGCATTATTTATATGAAAAAAAGGACTTGCTGCCACATTTCAACAGTATAGGAAACCAAGCACTGCGCTGCGTTGTTACCTGAACATTTTTCTTCTTCTTCTTTTTGTCAAATTGTAGATCATCACAAATCTAAAACAGCCGCTGGAAGAAAACTCAGCATCAATCTGTTTGCCATCGCTCCACAGCACATTCCCTTTGTTTTTCAGGGAGAACTCAATTTGCTGATCAACCCTGAAAGTGTTTCCGAAACTCAAATAACGTAACTAACTAAAATGCAATTTACCGTGAAGTTGTTCATCATAACAAAAAAGAAAAAGCAATGTATAGGCCGGGATTCTCATAAGAAAGGGGGCGGGCGGGAGGAAGAAGCAGACGTCTGAATGCATGAGCTCTGGTAAATTTAGCAACCAGTGCAGGAATTATTTTCCATCTTAACTTCTGTTCTGTGCATTTTTATTGGTGTGATCGCCCGTCTAGATTGTCACCGACATGATGAGGTGTTTTCTGGTTCCATGTGTTTAACTCATCGCCTACACCTTCTTTCTTTTCCCTCATTGTTCAGAACGAGTTTCAGCAGCAAAGGCTTTCAAGAGTGTATTTGTCATTCTGCAATATGTATCTGACCTTCTGGCCTGGTTTTAAGTCTTTTTTTGGGAGAATTGGAGTGTTTGTTTTTAATGAATGGATTCAAACCAATGTTTTGTATTCAACATGACTCTACAAATCGCCTCATGTGATGTGCTGGCACCGGTTCAGCTCCAAGCTACACACGCCACCAGCCTACAGCTCCAAAACTACATGTTCTCAACTCCTAATCAAGGTTGTTTCAGGAATATTTCTGTGTTGGAGAATCCTCCATTTGAAGATAAGTTTGAGATGACTGCCGGTGACTGATCAGTGGAGCAGTGGCAGAAGGAAAGAGTGGTATCTAAAAGCAAATAATAAATTCCTACTGATCTCTTTTGACAAACTGGAGTCAGACTCTTCTTTTTCCAGGATTCAAGCACAAGGCTTTGAGGGGAGACCTGAAAATCAATGAAATTATAAGAATCTTCAAGTTATCTCATCTGTGGCTGGTAACTTTAAACAGCTGGCGTTAACGTCAGAGATGTGTGAGAGCGCTGTTGCTAAAAAGAGGGGAAGACGTGGATTTGGGCAGAATCACAGCCGACCTGCTGAGGGCAGTGGGCCAGGAGACGTAGACGTACACCCGGTATGGTCGCCATCTGGCTTTAAAGAACAGTACGTATCCAGCTGAAGGTAAAACTGAACAGTAGCCCGACACGTAGGAAAGCCATTATAGTATAATGTATTATCATTCTGATATTAGAGGGATTTATTTGTTTTTTAAATTGGATTTCGTTTGGTTGAAATCAGGGAATAACAATAAAAAATTGTATACAAAAATAATAAAATGGGCAAAAAGACATTAGGCTACGTAATGACACCTACTGACCATTGTTTATGACCATATACAGTTGACAATGATCATCTGTATATATTATTATTTTATAAAAACCCCTGACCTGACGACAAACAATATAATTCATAAGACATTTGATTTTACTTATTTAAATGTCAGGATAAAATCTGAATTCATATTCTCCACAAGCACCCACAAATATGTTTCTATCACAAGATACCGTGAAGGCCTGAGAGATCCAGTCAACAGTGGATTCAGTTCTTCCAGCTCATATAAAAGGCGTATGACGTTGATGTAGATGATAATTATGAAAAAATGATTATTCATATGGAGCACAGGCGTGTTTGCATAGCTGCTGGGGCTTTTCTGCCTCGTTTGGTGATGGCACACAGCCGTGCAGGGTCTCTGTGGTTATTGTTATGTACAGAAGGAGCTGGATATGGTTTTTGACAACGTGCAACAACAAAAAAATGCCGGAGACAGAAGCTCTCGTGATGCACGAGACTTCTTGTGAAACGAGCTGATGACGAACTGCAATAAAACTAACTATACGTGAATGTTGATTGTGCTATTTATGTCAGCTGAGGATCAATTGTAAACTTCCAAGAATAAAGAACATGGAACTAAAATATTGCTGCAAATTTTTTTTAAAAATTGCCCTCACTTTCACATTCACCTCAACACAGCTGTGTTTATAGCCGCCGTCCGAAGACTTCCTTTCTTTAACCTCACACGACTCCGATTAATCGCACACACACACACATTAGACTACACAGACACACACACGGCCCGCAACAATATCCCCAGCTGATATTGGCCCAGATCCAGCTCCTACAGGCACATACTTGGCAGGTTATTTAGTCAAAATCTGGGACAAATCCTTCTGGGGCAGAAGTCCTTTCCCTGGAGATGTTCTTAACCAATTCTCAACCAAAAGTTTTCACACGGAAGTATTGCAGGCCTAATGTTAACCTGTGATACCGTGGTGATGAACTAGAAAGACGCAATGCAGTGCATTCTTACATCTCCTTCATCAGGTGTTCAAGTCACGAGCATCGTGAGACAGGTAACCTATTTCATACTTGAAATTATCATGTTATGAACAGTACAGATGAATTCATCAGGAACCAGTATACTCACTTGAACACCCGTTGTCTCCTTTACCTTTACTCGTTATTTGATCATCAGATCATTTAACCTACTAATCCACAGTATATCTAAAACCATGATGATGTAATAGGGAAGTACAAAGGTTTGAGTTCAGAATAAAATAAATGTTTTTTTAAGGAACCCATTGCTCAAAAAAGATGTTACAACTTATATAGCCTACTTTAAAAATTATATATATTTTCATCTTTCACAAACCTCGAGAAACCTTGACATTGTAATTGAAATCACATTAGATTACATTGAGATATAAGAAAATATGCCTAAAATGATATCTCAATGTCAATGTCAAGGTTTCTTGAGGTTTCTGAAATATGAATATATATATATATATATATATATATAAGTAGGCTATATAAGTTGTAACTTCTTTTTTTGAGCAATGGGTTCCTTAAAAAACACATTTATTTTATTCTGAACTTAAACCTTTGTACTTTTACCTATGACGTCATCATGGTTTTAGATATACTGTATGACTTTAAATATCCTAATTAATCAAATACTAATGTTTGAAGGGGCTTAAAACTGCTCGACCACTTTCTTCTGAGTCAGCTGAGAACTCTGAGACTACCACCAGACGATGGTGTTTTAAAAGTTTTACCTAATTAAACCTTGTAGCAGGTTAGTGGCTGTCAAGGAGACAAATGCGCGCACACCCAGATTGGCCTCAGCTGGTGGTTGATTAACAACCAATTAGACCTCGTCCCGACACCGTTGCCTGAACCACACACACTCGCTCCCCCCACTCTGCAGCTGAGCTTAATCACACCCCGCCGCCACAAACTTCTATCTAAATACAGGAGATTGGATCCATTTAAATGTTCCACGTGTTCACAATGGAGCGCACACATCATTTCAATGTAAGCATCACTTTAACTGACTGTTTTTTTTAATTCAATTGTACGTGTTATAATAACATCCTAAGAGTTTGAGGCAAAAGTAAAAGCTGTTGGGAAACACAATAATATACTTTTTTAAAATTGTATCCTCCACTCTCGGAAAAACATTCCAACAAAGTGCACTCTGCTAAAGACCCTGTTTTCTTTCCAGTGGGTGTGGGTAATCTGC
This sequence comes from Pseudoliparis swirei, assembly GCF_029220125.1. Classification (NCBI taxonomy): domain Eukaryota; kingdom Metazoa; phylum Chordata; class Actinopteri; order Perciformes; family Liparidae; genus Pseudoliparis; species Pseudoliparis swirei. Next base: position 5,417,722 of record NC_079390.1, read on the forward strand.
AGCTGCACTGCTGGGAATTAAGCCTGTAAATATCACGTTAGACTTGGCCCGCACTAGTTAGCATCCAGGTGCTCTTTCGTTCTCACGTCCTTCAGTACAACTTTATTAAATGATGAATCAGTGTGTGCACATTATCGTACAGCTACTAAAACACTAACTATGCATGCAGCTGTTGGTGAAGCATTGTGCGCTTTTTATTAAAGAAAAACATTGATGCAGATAAGACCGTATTCATGAACGTAGGTCAGCGTACAGACAGAGAGAGGAACGGCTCTTAAAGGAGAAGTCCTAATCATAACTTTCAACATTTTTCATTCTGCTGTAGTGTCCAATTTGATGCTATTTTGAAAAACACTCTATCCAATGATAACACTTAAATCCGTCTGATGAAAATACTGAAGAAAAAGACACATCTGGCAGTTGCTTTATATATTAAAGCCATCCGAAAAGGATAGCTGGTCAACAACCTCATATGAACACATTCTCGTACTCAAAAATAGTAAATTGAAAGAAAATAATGATACTGTTGCATGTTTTAGGACATGGCAGCCCTCACTCGTATGTTCTTTCTTATTCGGTGATGGAATATTTTAATGGCCATGCAACCGATTTTCTTTGTTTAACATACCGAAGAAAACAGTTGTATCCTGTCTGTGAACACAGAGTTAAAATTCAACATTTAAGGCATTTGACTTGAAAGTTATGTTGATATTGGATGTACAGGATTAGTGTCTTTATTGCTCGACCCATAATTGGACTAAAAGCTGGATATCTTTGTCCTCTGGTGCACAGATTTCACCCATTATTACCAAATCACCAGCGTACCGCTAAAAATTCTCTTTTTTATTTCTGCATTTTTATGAAATCAAAAGTATCAATTTGAATGTTACACAAGCAGGAGATAGTCCATCATGTTGCATATCAATTTATTCGAGTCAACGACGTTACATTTCACTGTACGGTAAGATAAGAGTACCTTAATACAATAATAATCTTTTCATTGTGTCCTTCACCCTGAATTGGCTTTGAACAGATTCCCAAAGCTACAAATAGGACCTGTGTGGAAGTTGGCTACGGTAACGTCTGCTCCAAGGTCAGGCGGCCCCCCGTGAATCTGTGGTATCCCCCCCAGCCCGGGAAATGACCGTGAACACATACATCCCCACACTCTGACATTCAAAGGCTCTCAGCGGCGCCTTTGGTGCCAAGATCCAGTTTCACGCTGTTTGTCAGTTGTTGTCTCTGCTGGAGAAGGAAAAGCTTCTTCTCACAGTTCTCCCATTGCCGTGTTGTGAGAGGGACGAGTGTGCACGTGAGTCTTGTGCGCAGGTCGCACACGCCTTCTTGTTCCTGGCGTGTTTGCACTTTTGATATTGTCGAGTGGCACAAACTTCCACACATAAATGATAAGAATAATCCATTTAATTTATGTAGTGCTTTTTAAGGTACTCAAAGACAATTTAAATCACTTTTTTGACAACGAGAGCTACTTGTTTGATATAAACTTCCCGAAAAACAAATTTGCATAAATCACCTTTTAATAGTGAGCCGCCACACGACATCCACGTGGTTCGTTGAAACCTGAAGCTTTTATAACTATACGGTCTTTTGTTTGTTCTGACCAACATTCTGATTAAGAAGATAGATTGTGCCGAAGACACGTACAGTAATACTAAAAAGATTAAGAAGAATCCTCTGGCCCTAATATTAATAAGCAGAGTGGATCAGTTTGGCATTTTTTTTAAAGCCCTGGATATCCATTGTTTGAGACAGAATTTCAGGGTCATAGTGATATGTTAGGCTCATTTGGACTCCATCGCTGAGATAAAGATGAACTAGTTCAGTGTCTAATATACCAATGGAAAAACATATTACACTCATTAACAACGACTGACATTCTCTAACCACCTGGACTTATAGGTCACTACAGGTCGTGCATCATTTACTGTGAGCTAAACTCATTGGCTGTAATCCTGACTCTCTTTCAGAGAGACGTTACATGCAGAGTGAGAAAGCCAGCGCAGCAGCCTCCCCAAGGTCCTAGTGCCCTGGGATTATACTTTTTGGGGTTTTTTTTTTTGACGGAGCTCAATGTTTACTCTTTTTAGAAAGTGTCTTGCGGGCGACTCAGGTGGTCCCAGCGAGCGACATCTTGGCTACCTCTGTCAAGGTGGGATTAGGGTGGACCCAAATGCACGAGTCAGGAGACAATAACGCAAATAAAGATCCTTTACTGAGAGCGTCGTCAGGAACGGAACAGACAGAACAATCAAACACACTGTGGAACGCTCAAGGTCTAGGTCAGAAAAGCACAAGACAATCTGCCAGAGGACACGTGCAAGTGAGGGAACCTAAGTAGACAGGGACTAATTAGGGAATGGGCTGCAGGTGAGAAGAGCGTGAGGACCAGGTGAAGGTAATGAGGGACTAACGAGGGAGTGATCAGAGGCAGGTGAAGGGAGTTGGACTGACGAGATGGGAAGCAGGATCTGGAATGACATGATAGTTAGTGACAGGATGAAAACAACTAATACAAAAATGAAGGTGTGGAGCTAAACTGTTACAACCTCTGCTTTAAATGTTACATTCATACACATTTTCAGGGTCAAGCGTCTTGCTCAAGGACACAGACTGGGTCGGGGATGGAACCGCCAACCCCCCCACGATTAAAAGACGGACTTGCTAACCACTGACCCACAGTCGCCCCAATCACACGTAATCCAAGATGTTTCTGATCACCTAAAGAGCTGGAAAATTATCTCAGGTGTATCTACTCTATCGCTCTTCCACTTAAGAACTAAAAGGATTCGAGGAGGGAAAACAGTCCCTGGAGCACTTTTGGCTCACGGCCTACTGAAGTGCTATTTTTAGTGAGATTTCACTTCTTTTTTTGTGGTTTCAAGCTGAGAAAGAAAGTGACAGGCGAAAGGAGCCAGCTGAGTCAGTGTGAGTCTGGTTCTCATTTGTGCTGACCTTGCTTTACAAGACTCCCTCACTAGTGTCACTCACGCTTCACACCGCAGGGGGGGAGCAGGGGGAGATGGGAAACGTTTACCCCAGCACTTGTTTAGGGTTTAGAAATGCATATTCTCACATTCTGTGCCAAAATAAGAAGCCTGTGTGAACTCTGCTACATTGTTAATTAATGAGAAATTACAATAAATGAAGAGAATAATTCCGCTGAGAGTTCGGTGCAGTTTTAGCCTTTCTAATTGCCATTTTTGGACCCTGCTTCATGCACATTGTTTGTGCATTTAGTTTAAAAATACCACCATTGATCAAGTTTTTCAATGTTGAAAAACGTAATTGTTCTCATGATTGCAGCGCCGAGCAGATCAGTCAGCGAAGCAAAGTATGAACGTATGGGAAAAATATTACGTGCTTCTAAAAAAATGTTTTATTTCCCCACAGCTCGCGTGTGTTTCCGTGTGAGAATATGGAGGTGTCAAATCCTCTGCTGGGAGCCCACATTTTCAGTTTATGGTAAATCTGTTGGCTTTTAGAAGGCTGGAAGTACCTCAGGCAAGACGTGAAATATGAACTATACATATAAACTGTTGAACCATGAACTCTTTACACATGTACAAATGTTAAGATTACGTAGCGTTTACAATATTTTTCCAGCGAGTGAACATATCAATAATATTTTATTTACCTAACAATAAAAACGACAAAAACTTTGACCAGTTTATCTTCAAGGTGGTCGCCACAGTATCTTCATGCTGTTAATAGACATTTAGAAAAACATTAACACTTTCATTCGATTCAGAAATACGTTCACATATTTCTCAATGAATAATATATATTCACAAATACTAGATCTCAATAAGTGGCAGATATTCATAGCACAAGAATAGAGGAGTCTTGAAATCAGATGTCAATTCCACAACAATATCCATTTACCTAGCCTGCATGGATTTATGATTAGACGGGAGTCTGTACAGCAAAACCACTTCCTGTGGTCATTTCATCCATTTGGAAGAGTGAGTATGTGAACATACATGAGTTTAACTAAATTGATTAAGATGATAAAACAATTACAATACTTCAATGTTCAATGCTTTAATGTTATGCTGACAATCCAAGTTTCATAACTTTTTACTTGATTGGAGACAGAAGAACCCCAAATAGCCGAGATGAACACAATCCTGTGTTGTAGCCCTCCACATCTTTTACTTATTGTGAATAACAAAGAGCAGTTCCACATTCATCATGATCTCATGTTGTGCTCCTACATGGGCCGTTCAACAATGTGCAGGCTGTGTACTGTGGCCAGCCAACACATTATAGGGAGGGGCATCTTCATCATTTGTAATTCTTTTATTTGCATGAATGACGTGCCATGTAGTAACGAAGGCGGAATTCAAAGGTCGTGTGGGTGCCACCCGTGTTGCCGAAGTGCAGACGATGGGGAGAGAAGCAGAGTAAGCTTTTCTTTTTGCCAGGAGTCTCGAGTCCTCCCTGCTCTGCACCGGTCCTAATGGAGTCCATATGGCTCTCTGGTCTGTCTCTCTGGTCTCGCTGGTCGTGGTCCTGCTGCCTGTCAGCCTCTTCGTCAGCGAGGATTGTCAAGACGTCAGCAGCAGCTTAGTCTGAGTTCACAATGAGGTTCAGGGTCCTGATATGCCTGTTATTTTTTTCTTCATCCGCCTGCGTCCACGTGTCATGTATAAAACCTCCCCGTTTCTCCATCTACGTCTATTTATCCCACCGCACCAATACTACACCCCACCCCCCTGTCTTGATGTCTTCCAGCCGCAATGTTTTTTTTCTTGTCCTCTAGATTTGTGTCCGAAATGTGAGCCAAAGGTCTGAGGGAGATACGGAACTTAAGAAAACACTGTTGGCCCTCGATCGGGGAGGTTAAAGCAACAGCTTGGGCTCTGAGGAGAAGCAACCGGACAACAACACCACTTCTTCTCAATAGTGCAAACCCGAAAAAGGGCTCTTTGAAAAGAGAAAGCCTTTAAAAGGTAAAAAAGCTCGGCGCATGTTTCACATTACATGCCATCGTGTTGATTTATGATTGATTGATGAATAGCCCCTCTGAGTGGAGCGTTTTTCTTAAATGGAAACGCGTTTTCAGCACTATGAAACAGCACAGTTGCCCTTTTATTTCCCCGTGGCTCTGCACACCACGTGCACACCTGATGTTGTTCCACTGCGTTGGCCAAAGCTCTGTAAGGAGGTGTAGGTCGCTGAACCCCCCCAGTTTCGAGGAACCATCGTGGGCATTATCCTCTGCACATTCCAAATGAAAACAATAGCAACAAGCTTTACTTTTGGGCTTACAGCCGGCATTCCATCCAGATTATTCGTCTGCTACTCACTTCCTGATGGATTCAATAAGAGCAGAACAAATCAGCGCAGACGTCTGATGTCAGAGTATTCGCTTGGTCGTATGCAGTGAAAAACAATCGCTCTGCGAGTTCCTTTTTAATTGATTTCCATGACTGTCATCTGACGAGATTTAGTGAGAGAAACTCGAATCTTTACCTAATTGGTTTTCTGCCGTGAATCAGCGCCAATCCGTTGTGATTCTTCTGTAATTATTTGATTTATTCACCGCTCTTTGTAAACAGCTTTTTGTCTTTCTGAACATCAAACCACATGAAGCTCACAGTTGTTATGATGAGTTGCGTTCAAAGTTTCAGCAAAAGCGTTCTTCCCTTGCTTCAATTATTGCACTTTATTCTGCTGTCTTTCTCCAAACCGTGTCTCAGATACAGTCCGATGAGCATTTTTATCAGGAATCAAGAATATGCTGTGACGTTCACGGAAATTTTAAGATTCAGAGGTTTACAGTAACACGGTAGGCCTACAGGTGAAAATGCCCGGGCAAGAGTGTTTGCAGTGTTGTTGAAATGACCATTTTCACCCATCAAAATAACTCACTGTTCGAAATATAAACATATTTTAATGTATGTAATTTGGAACATAAACATACATGTATGTTTTTATTTTTTTATTTTTAAGGAGTCATTTACAGATGTCTTTCAGACAATTGACATTGCATGTGCAGATTTTTGAATGACGCTCATTTTAATTATACATATTTAGAGCAAGAAGTGTAAAACATAGGATAAACAACAAAAAAGAGAAACAATTAAACAAAAAACAGAAAGAAAACAATGTATAACTAGGGAGTGATCTATTCTCTATTGTACATCCATTGATTTATGAAAATAAAATCAGGTCTATGAGGTTACATATGTAACCCATTTCTCCCAATATGCCAAAAACTGATCCAGTTTGTCGTTGAAGCCGGTTATTATACTCACTAATGTCCTTTATAGCATGATAGCAGAAACATGTATGTTGAATGTAGACACTAAACACGTCCCCATGGAACAGAATGAATAAGTGTGGCTTTGACCCACTACACAGAACGTTCTCTTCCTCAGCTCGTCTCCAGACTGAAAGCATCTCAGCCAACCCTCCCGAGGCCGAGTGCAGAAGAGCTGCTTCATCTCTCCGTCTTCAAGAAGGACACGCCTTCACGTCTCAGCTTCAGTGTGGGGACGTAAAACAGGGACTCGGGCAGTATTATGTAAGAAGGAGATCAGTCGTTTGGAGCTTTTTTGGCGGAGATGAGACGTGAATCGGGCTCATCGTTGAGACGAGCCAACTGCTCGTCGTTTGGGCTTAAAGAGTCGGCCCGTGATACATCTGGGGAATAGTACTGTTGAGCAGCAACGGCTTATATCTATATTATTTGCACATAAATAACGTGACTTGAGGAGACCAAGAGGGATTTAATACAGCTTTCATATGGAAGTAGTGCATCAGAATGTTGATCTTCTGAGTGTAATGTGACTCTTTTTTTCAGTGGTTCAACTAACATATCACTCTTTGTGTGGTTTATTCCATTCAAAACGACGTAGCTTAGCATTTAGCACAAGCTTTGACATTAACGCACATGTTTAGACCGGCCAATTACTTATTACCTTCGCATTGAAAATGTGGAAGGTAATGTTTTGATCGCCGTGTATTTATTTATTTATTTGTATGCGTGTTATTCGCATAACAAAAAAAGTTTTAAACCGAATCGCATGAAATTTGGAGGGATGATTGGTTATTATCCGGGGACCATTTGATCCAAGGTCATGGATAGGTCAACATCTTCTTTTTACCATAGCACGGTCAATTTGTATCCAATTGGCATGCAACTAATGCCAAAATGTTCATAATTCAATGCCCAATCTTGTGATATGCGAAGGTATGCGCTCTACCGAGTGCCCGTTCTAGTTTAGTAAATGAATAATATGGCAAAAGTAAAATTGCAACATGGACATTTTGAAGCCTGCTTATCGTACATATTCTGCGTTGGCAACAGACAGTGGAATTGTTGACAACGTGTCTGCTGGTCCACGTCCAGTCGGTAAGTGTGGTCGTGATTTACGGACACACAAAGCAGACTCGATATGGTGAGTTATTATAAAAGCATGCGTTTATTTATTATTGTTTTCGATGCAGGTAAGACTGATGATACACCAAAATGTGACACCGAATTCAACTGAGTGGTCCAAGGTGCTCATTATATGATAAATCATTACAGTAAAAGTCAGCTAAGTGCTCCTTTGAAAGGAGTCGGAGTCATCTGCAGCCGTCAGTAGTCGTAGTAGCCGAACCAGAATCCTGTGGCTCCTGTGTTTGATTTACAACCCAGAGACTCAGAGCTCCACATGTCTCCCAGGGTGTCTCTCACAGGCGGTTCTTGTGAAGAAAATGAGGAAAAAAGGGGACAATGTTTTGGCCAGCGTGTTTAATCAAACCACATTTATTTTCTCTTGCACGGAAAGGAGCAAGAGAGTGCAACGCTGCAGGGACGTGAAATCATAAAGAAGGAAATTGGCAAGGCTTTTTTTTCTTCTTTCTTCCTAATTACAAAGAAAATGGTTTTCTGGCTGATGATAACCTAGATTATTAGAAAAGCGTTAAGCTTTTTTTTGCGTGATAGTTTCTTCGCAACTGTGTCCGTGCTAGAAAAGGTAACAAGATAGAAAGATGGATCGTTCCAGCAAAAGTGGGTGTGGCTTATCTACGGATACATTTTGGGGGTTTATTCTTATGATGAATGGTTGAACTCTGGACTATTGGTTTGGCTTCTTAACCGACGACAGCCTCGGACCATGTAATAGACACATCAGGCAATATGAGCCGTGGATAATAAAGATGTATGGGGGCGCTGTGGATGTCTTCGGAGTGTCCCCTATGGTGTCCATGTTTCCCGTCATGTCCAGAAGGAAGACTCCCTCCATAACCTCAGCATTCACTCCCTTCAGCTCCCATCTCCCCAAAACTCTCAGATTTAGATGGATGCATCCGGATGTATTACACCTCTCCAAAGCCCCTTTTCTATTGTACTTACAATGCACTGTTGTTTTGAATTATTTCTACGTTGGAATAAAAACAAGCGCTTGCTGTATCTTGCGGCAGGGAGGAGAGAAAACATATTGCAAGAAAGAATTAAGGTATTTTTTAAAAATAAATGGGAATGTAACTGTGCCGCTGCCACCGATTTGATGTGAGATGTCTTATGTACTGGAAAGACGGGTGCTTGGTCCTCTTCTATTCATCCTCTGCTTCCTCTCTGAAACATATTCAGAACTGCTTTTAATGTGTGATTGCGTGCTCGATGTTCTTATTGTTTTTATTTATTGTTTTTTATCGTAATTTTTTATTGTATAGATTATAAGATATTTAATTATGTTATGTAAAGTGTTTGAGTACCTTGGAAAGCGCAATATAAATTTAATGCATTATTTATTATTATCATTTGGACGTGGGCTTCATTGGCTAAATTGTTAATAGTAAAGCGTAAAGAGAACCAGCGGAGTAGAAACACACAGTGGTCCACGATATATTTTTATTTATTTAAATATCTCTGTAAATATTTACATATATTTATACTTGATTAAACCATTGGGTAGGCCGTGCTGAAATGATGAACAATTGACATATCAATTTCTTCATCGTTCTTGTGAAGCTCCTTTTTAATCCCTATCATCCATTATCAATACCGCTTCATCCTCATTAGGGTCGCGGGCTTAATCCCAATCATATGTATTAAAAAGTTTATTTAGGATATTGATTGACGGTTACCGCCGTAGTCTTAAAACATTAAATCCCAAACAAAATTTGAAAGGTTTTCAAATTTCACCAATAGCTAGCAAGAATTCGCTCGTCAGAATTTGATTGTTAAAATTGCTGCTGATCTAAGGTCAGATATTTAAATGGTACGTGACTCTCACAGAAAAAGAAAGACACCAAGATCCCACGACGAGTTCAGGGCCACCATTGGTCTCCTGTGTGGTGTACGCTGCCTGTGCATGGTATTATCAGACATACCGGTAAATAAAAAAACACTGCCTCCCCTCACATTTCAGAAGAACTACAGGGGGATTTTTGGACAGAAGGCGAGTATTGCGTTTCGCCTCCCCCTCTTAACGCCGGAGCTCAGGCCGCCTCTTTCTCTCGCTCCTCTTGGCCCCTGCTGTGCGAGTCGCCCGGATTGTAAAGGATACGGCTTGTGGTTTTACATCGTTCAGATGAACTGAATTCCTGGCAGCGTGGCACATCACTCGGAGGAACAGTAAGATGTCAAGGCCAGCGAGCCATGAATATAAAGGAGGGAGAGAGAATGTGTTGGGGGGGGGGAGCCCATGAGATTGTGTGTTGGAATAAGATGGATGAGGTGAGAATTCAGTTATATTATGGAAGCCAGGCAGAATGAAAAAGTTTAGTTTCTTTTTTTCTCCCGTTTTGGCGTAAAGAATTTCCTGCTTGTTATGAATTATTTTCCACATCTGCAGATATAGTGAAAATCGCAATTATCAACTGCGTTTCAACATCAGGTCAATTCCAGCGTTTTATTCCACTGCAACTGAGATGTACTGTATTCCTGAAAGGAATGACGGTCGTTTAAAGCAAATTGTGAGACATTTTGTATCATGCTTTCTTGCTGAGAGTTAGACGAGAGGATCGATACCACGCTCTTCATTAGCTGTATTAGCTTAGCTTAGCATAGACACTGGGAACTGTCTCTGTTCAAAGGAAACAACTCCGCCACCCAGTACTAATTAACATGTTTTATCTCTTTTGATTACTCTGTACAAAAAACAAAGTAAAACATTGTTGTTGCTCTTCTTTGTACACGATGACGTGGTAAACATCCCAAGAAGGCTAACGTCAAAGTACCTCCTGTGCCACCGGCTAGTGTCCCCGCAGGTGGGCGTGGCCAAGGGTCATCAGAAGAGTGGAAACACCTGAGGTAATCAGCAGAACGGGCAACACCTGGGCCTTGTGTGCCAGTGCTTTATTTAAAAGGCCCTCTGTATAGTTTGACCCCACACTATACAACATATTACACACACTTCCCACACATGCACGCAGCACTGAAACTATACTGACTCCACGCCACTGTTTATTCTACTGAAGTTATGTTGTGCTACCCAAGTTAAATAAAACCCTTTCTGTTAACCCGAATTGTATTTTCAAATGTCAATATAGTACAAATTTAATAGAAGTTGAGGATTATTTTTTTTTTTTTTAAAGAACAGATCATATAGCTTTTAGTATAGCGACAACTAATAAAGTCGTATTTAAATCAAATATTAAAGCATAACAACCATACTTTTTTATTAACGATACCTATGCTCATAAGCCTTCTATTCGACTTAACCACTGAACTACTGCTCCTTTTAAAATGGTTGAGGTGCAGAGAACAGACAAAACCAAGGTCGCCATCACACTAATTCTGGCCCTTTATTGGGAGGAAAAAAGATTGCTGGTGCAGGAGGACAACGTCATCCTCGGGGGCAGCAGACTCGGATTTGTGAAAAGCGCATTTCACGAAGGATCCAGGTCGACCAACCGAAACTCGTGTGTGTGAAAAGAGTTGAATTCACAGCAGCAGAATAACTTTATTCATGTGCTCTTGTTTCCCACTGAAAAATGGGCAGAGACGGGAGACATGTGGTCTCAAAAGAACAGCTTGTGCCATTAATCACCGGCTAAAAATAAGACTCACACGAGCACAACTATAAGTGATGGAGAAGGTGACCAAAACAGTGAGTCCCTAGAGGGCAGCTAGAGATGTTGAAGATAGTTTAATCATTTACCTGTGTGTGTGTGTGTGTGTGTGTGTGTGTGTGTGTGTGTGTGTGTGTGTGTGTGTGTGTGTGTGTGTGTGTGTGTGTGTGTGTGTGTGTGTGTGTGTGTGTGTGTGTGTGTGTGTGTGTGTGTGTGTGTGTGTGTGTGTGTGTGTGTGTGTGTGGCTATCACTATACGATACACACACAGTAAATGTGTGACTCACTTCATGGCTCAACCTGCGTGTGTTAGGACAACCCATCACACCTCCGATGTACTTTCTTTACAGCCAGCTAGAAATCACAACTCACTCACTCTTTTTCACTCTTAGGCCTGTTCAATGAATTGAAGGATGATGGAAGACATATCATAGAGACTCGTTTTCTGTTCTCCGTGAGTGGAGATTACGCCACGCCACACTTTGACGCCAAAGTGCATCGTGCATTTACTCGAAGATAACTACAACGGTTGGCTATTTGCCTGACTTTGCTTCTCCGGGTCACATTACAGATGTGTGCATGTTGCAAACACCCTTCTAATCATCTGAAGGGGGGGAAGAAAAAAAACCTGCCTCAAAGCTGTTCCTGTAAGTTATTGTGTGCCAGTCTGACGACACTGCCAGCTGACCTCTCGTGAACCTCACACGGCATTGTTTGGCTCCAGCGTCGCGCCAGACATCTTATTGTTGTTGCTTTTGGGGTTTTTTCTCTCACGCGCGCCCTGTCACTGTGGAGGGTCTCTCTCCGATACCACCCAGCTGACCTCACGCAGCCAACTTTGTGATGAAGCAACTTTGTTCTCCTGGCAATGGGATATGCTTAAATATCTGTATACAAGTGCACGTGTCTACATTCTTGTAAGAGCAAGAAGGATTTAAAGTGCTATGTTTCAATCTGTGGTTCAAAAACTCTCGTTGAAGGCCCAGAAACACAAGTTGAAGAAAACAAGAATGGGCTCCGAAACCCGTGAGCGCAGCGAACACGAGTCCAAGACTTCAAGTGGAAACTATTCCAGACTTAAAGTCCCATCTGCTTTCACTTTAGAGCCCGAGTCCTAAACTAAATAAGGATTCCTCCTGAACACTTTTATTGCCCTTCTCATTCTTTCGATCCATCCTTCTCTCTCGTAGACTTCGCTCAGTATCTACTATTTCTCGCACAGATTGTCTTTGTTACTTTGAGGGAGCTTTAGAGAGTTGAATGTGAGCAGGCTCTACTGTATTTATACCCCTCCCTCTCTCCCTCTGGTTGCAAATTATAGTGTCCCGTGGTGTTAAAATGAGTTTAAAAGTCCCCAGTAAAGGCCGGATCTGATCCGTCTCATATGCAACTCTTGAGTTCAGTTTTATTTATTGGTGTGTCCTGAAATAGGGGGCTGCATGGTGGTGTAGTGGCTATGGCACTATCGCCTCACAGCAAGAGGGACACAGGTTTGGATCCCGGTCTGGGAAGTCCTTCTGAGTGGAGTTTGCAGGATCTCCAGGTCCTCCAGCTTCCTCTAACAGTCCAAAGACATGCAGGTTCATTTGACTCTAAATTGCCCATTGGTGTGAATGGTCTCTCTCTCTATATATTCAATTCAATTCAGTATATTTGTATAGCCCAATTTCACAAATTACAAATTTATATATATATATCAGTGGCGGCTGGTGAATTTTTTTTGGGGGGTGGGCGCAGTGGTTTAAATAGCACTCAACAATGAGAAGAAAAGAGGTTTTGAGTAGAATATTGTAAAAAACAAAGCTTTATTTCAAGAAAACACCGTGCTCAACACTGTCCAATAACAACTATCAACACACTGTAACTTTGGGCATGAGAGGTTCAGAGCAGAATGCTTTAAGAAACATTGGGTTGGGTTTCAGAGGTTCGCAAAATAAAAGAGGTTCAGAGCAGAATAGAGTCAGAAAGAGATCACATGTTACATTGGGTGTTTGACAGAGTAGACCCCACTACGTGTAAAGAAAAGTAGCCTCCTCTCTTTAAAGTTGGCAAACTTCTCAATAACTCTCTGGTTAAAGTCAATCATGTCTGTGACGAGCCTGTTTCCATTATTCTTGAGGAAATGTGTCTGTTTTTCAGAACTTCTTCGTTGTGTTTTCGATGCCAGTTCGGTCTCCTACTGCTGCTCTGCAAACAGGGTTAGCTTCATGCTGTTAGCTAGCTTCATGCTGTTAGCTAGATAACTGCGGCAAGATTCGTGCTTTACACTTGTCTGAAGCTCTTTAGATCCCTCACCCCGTTGTAGTCCAGAGAGTTTCAGTCCCAGGACTTTGGAACAACAGACAGGGGAAACTAAACAGCGCATTACTCACTGAGCCTCCAGTTAACAGCTCCGGTTAGCAGCCTGCTCCCGTAGCTACGAGGAGCTCTCTGGCTGAGGGAACTTACCGGTCTCTGATTTGCCGAATAGTCCAGTCACGTGAAATAAGAAACAATGTCATTGGCCAGGGCGCAAATTTTTGCGCCGCAAGATTCACGTTTCATCCGCCAATGAGAAGCCGTCCTTGCCGAAACGACCGTGAAATGTTTGCTCGCTGCCGCACACACACGTTGGGCCGGAGCCCCGAAAATGGGGAGGGGCTTCTCTCAGTGAAGATGAGTGGCGATATATTATTTATGTCACATTTAACTTAAGTGGTTGTTGACAGGCTTACGGTCTCCTACACACATTTAGCGCGTCAACACGGTATATTTTCTTTTGAAATGATTTGGTATATCATGTTTTTTGACAGGATATATTATATATATATATTTTTTTTTTTTCATCTCAAAATTTTAAGAGGGGCGGCGCCCTAGCGCCCTCTATGGACACACCGCCACTGATATATATATATATATATATATATATATATATATATATATACAGCTGTAAGGTCTTATATAGACAGGTGTGTGCCGTTCCTAATCAAGTCCAATCAGTTTAATTAAACACAGCTGGACTCCAATGAAGGAGTAGACCCATCTCAAGGAGGATCAGAAGAAATGGACAGCATGTGAGTTAAATATGAGCGTCACAGCAAAGGGTCTGAAGACTTATGACCATGTGATATTTCAGTTTTTCTTTTTTCATAAATTTGCAAACTTTTCTACATTTCTGTTTTTTTCTGTCGAGATGGGGTGCTGAGTGAACATTAATGAGAAATAAAATGAACTTTTTTGATTTTAGCAAATGGCTGCAATGAAACAAAGAGTGACAAATGTAAAGGGGTCTGAATCCTTTCCGTACCCACTGTATGCTCCCTGAGATGGCGAACGCTGGCTTCGCCCAATATCAGCTGCTATCGCCCCTCAGGGAGTTGGCGGTGCAATCCCTGCCCGAGTCGATTATTCCTTGAGCAAGACACTTAACCCTGAGTTGCTCCCTGTAGCTGTGTCTACGGTGTATGAATGTGACATTATTATAGGTCGCTTTGGATAAAAGCGTTAGTTTAATGACATGTGATGTAATGTAAAAAGGATAAGCGGTTTTGATAATGGAATAGTTGTACTGAAATAACTTACCTTCTTTGTACTTGTCTAAAAGAAGGGGCTTCCTCCTTATTAAATATTTAGTGGCAGGAAATTGTATTCATTGCATATATTATTTTCATGTTTTTATGCAGTCAACATATGTGCATTTGTGTTCTGAATCAGTTTTCATGGCTGCTTGCTCTCTCCTTCAATACTGTGTGTTTGAAAAACAGAGGGAGGATTAAGGGATTTGCTAAAAGACAGATATCCAAAAAACATCAGAATATTTTTTGTTTATGATGTTTCTGTCGGGGAAAAACAAAACATATTATTTAGGGACAAAGGCATCATTAGCAATTTTCTGAGGGTGCATCACGTACATGTGTCTCTGAAGCCAAGAAGACATCCATCAAAGACATCTGTTTTTAACTGTGTGTACTTCCCCGCAGCGCAAACAACCGCAGAGGAAAACAGCAACATCAAATATTCCAATCAATTCCACAAACACAATTGTTGAGTGCAATCCGCCCTCACAGGGCCCTATGATAACGAATAGCTGCCACACTAAACCAAACCAGTCCGACCGAGTCCACATCACAAAAGTGAAATTCTCACTGGGGTAAAAAAAAGAAAAGAAACGTAGTTATAGCTCTGGTGCTGCTGGAGGTAGAGCGAGAGAGGTTCGGATCCACGTTTAAAGTGTTTTCAGCTTCGACCCAGGGAGCTCCTACACAGTGAATTACATCCATCTGCTCTTGTCGTTCCAGCACACTGCCTCGCCGCGCCCTTCCCTGCATGCTATACGGTTTGGATTGTCACACTCTGCAGCCAATGCAATCACTGGGCGAACTCCCTGGCATGCACTGCGGCCCCGTGTACGCCAACGGAGGCCATGTTTTTAATCGTCAAAATAAACACTGTCCATTTTTTTAATGCTAGGTTTGTTTGAGTTTCAAATAAGAGACACCAAAGGAGGGCTTGGAGCTGTTGGGCATGGAACAAAGACTTCTCCATCCATACGAATAATACATCAAAACGAATGAAATGCTCCTTCAGTCCATACGTATATCTAAAGAGGTATCTGCTGAACAAAGAGATGATGATGAATTTGTCGCTGATCGCATATCCCAAATAGACAGTTGCTGGAAATGTATGGGATGGTAATTCTATTTGCTGATGTCTGGCTGTCTCCAGCTCAGTATTTTAGGTCAGTGGAGGGCAGACTGAGCTCAGAGAGCTTCTGCCTACTGGCTGGGTCCCATGTGACCTCATGGTGCTGCAGACATCGACAGGCCTCCCATCTAATTCCTCCCATGGGACTCTAACCGGCCACACAGGGTGCATGAATAAGTCATGGAGTCGAGACATCTTTTTCTCTGGGGGGACTGCATCTCTCTCTGACCGCTATTCCCTTTTATTTATCTGCTTCTCGCTTTTTTCAATTCAGAAGAAGAGCCTTACTTCATTATAGCAAAACCAGCCTGTGCATCAATGGTTCAGGACCAGTTTTCTTATAAAATATGCACACTTGCCCTTCTCCTTCCCTCTCCTCAATTTGTCCCTTGGGTCCTCTTGTGGTCAAGAGGCAATGTATTAATCTATTAATCTATTGATTTGCTTTATTCTGAGGGAGGAGGAGTTCTCTGTGGACTATGCCTGTGTCTCGGTTGGTCACAGTGAGGGTTGTATGAATCACATTAAATAAGTTAACTCCCTCTGAGTCACAGAGACTTGTTTAATTTCTTTTATTTAACTTTTATATGAAGGAACAGTGTCTAGCATTTAGAGGGATCTACTGTCAGAATTGGAATGTGATATTAAATACATCCTCTGTAGTGTATAATCTCCTGAATATAATAATCACTGCATTTTCGTTACCATAGTAGCCATGTTTAGGCAGAGGCTCGATAGGCAGCCATATTTCTACAGGAGCCTAGAATGGATAAACCAAAAAAAATGTCTCCAAGAAAGAAGTTGAGAGTTTTATTCATTCATTTCTTGATCCATTTGTTATATCGAATTGAATTTTTGTGTGTTATTTCATCTTTTTCCCAGGGAACAAGATCGGCATAGCGTGGGTCAAAGGTCAAAGGTCACAATACAAAGTGCTTAAGAGAGGCTAGAAAGGTCACGAGGATGATTGACTGTTGAAAAAAAAAATGGAAAAAAACTAAAAAGGTAACTCGATGCCCCTTGGAACTAATTTAGGTTTCAAATGTGCCGTAGATTATAAAGAGCGTTAAACACCTTCATGTTCAGAATGCAGCGTGACTAAAGTGAAGGAACGCGGCCGCAGTGAGTTCCTCTGTATGTTTGTCACATTACCCGAAATGACCCCACACACATGCAGCAGGATTATCTTTTTTATTTTTCATCCAACGAAGCAAAAACAAACACGTACGGCCTCTTCAGTATAACCACATCTTAAGTCTTAGTAAATGTGACGTACTATCAACTGACACAACACGTCCGCATCTTTTTCTAAAATAATGCCCGCAAAATATTTGCATTCATTCAACGGATCAAATTTGGCATTTAATGACGAGCAACACATTATTCGTACAACAATCAGCAAAACATAATCGCGGAGGGAAAACAACGAGAGCACGCAAGGAAATAGTGGCTTGGCAGGAAAAGACAAGAATAGAATATTTAATAATGGAAGACAGAAGGTAGTAAATCAGGATTATAGTAAAAGTGGAGTTTGCTTCTGGTGTGTGCTATCGATGTGTGTGTGTGTGTGTGTGTGTGTGTGTGGGCTGGTCACAAATCTGCCCATCCTAACATGCATCTATAGCAAAAAGAGGACTCGTAAAGCAACACGTGCAACTATTTTGAGGGGAAATGTTTTGCCAAAGTGTGACTCAAACAACACAGCCTGTTTTTCATATTTATGACATTTGGCCAGCTGAGAAAGGAAAACTTGCCCTGGCTGTTATTATTTATACACCACAAATGTTGTCCCTGTCACTAACAAACGCGTCACCTTCTGCGAGTGCTCATGTGTCTCCCATCGAGGTCCAAAACACGAAAGTTTCCAGAGAGAGAGAGAGAGAGGTATTAAACCGGTTCTTAAGCTTCCACAGATGCCTACACACAACCATCGGGCCCTTCTCCGCTTTTCCCCCGGATACACTGTGCATCATCTTCGATGACGTGGACGCGAATGGAGTGCACAATAAATATGTCTTGACTGTAAAGGACAGATGTCTCAGTAGCATCAGCAGCAAGTGCGGGGGTAAAATGAGCGCCTTCCACGGTAATCCACGATGAAAGGCGGCGAGGCGCCACGATGAGCGGCGCTATAAGCTGCACTCGCCCAGAATAAAGTTGAAGTGGTTTTCTTGAACTTTTTTTCTTCTGTAGGAGGATAAGGATTTGTGAGAGAATGTGGGGATCACTCTGGGTTCATGGCGAGTTTTGATTGGCTTCGTACAGTTGATCCGGTCATGCCATCTTTGTGGGGTCTCAGAGGATGGATGAAAAAACAAAAAATGCAAAGAAGGTCATAGAAATACACTCACTTATTAGAAGACCTCAACGGGAGAAAAAGTGTTCCGCAATGTGTACAACCATAATTCAGGGTATAGTGAAAGCTTAATGGCAGGTCGTGGATGGATATAGACGCTGACAGCGTCAGTCGCAGTGTCGTTTCAAAAAGTGTCAGAGGTTCGTTTCAAAAAGTTCCTCGTGAGTTCAAGAACAAGGTTTGACCAGCTGTGCATGACCATGACTCTGGAAGGCACCACTTCAAAAATAAGTAAAATAAAAACAATGATTGCAAGGTGGCTTTGATCGTATAATAATTCAAAAAAGGAACGTGTGAAAATGTCCATGGTGATATTACATGGAATGAGATGGAGATCTTTAGATCCCTATATCACACGGAAATGTGGTGATATAGGGGGATTGTGTCTCGGTGTTATGAGAAATATTCCATTAGACAACTATACTTTTTATTTTTTTACATTTTTGTAGTAGGGCAGTTGTGCAACTGGAGACAACTGGTGTCTTTTTGTTTCATCTAACTCAAGTTACAGGTTTTCGTAGACTATCTAAACACCCTGAGATTTAGTCCAATAAGAAAACTAAGAGCAAAATAACACTAAGACCATATAAGGGCAAAACTTCTCCTGATCTGCAATCTGAAATGCAGCTGTGTGTGTGTGGGGGGGGGCGTGTGTGTGTGTGTGTGTACTCAACCTTTTTTAGAAAAGTGAGGACATTTTCACTCCTTCAAAAGACATGTGTGTGGTTACGGTTCAAGGTTCAAGGCCCGAGGGTTAAGGTTAGAAAAAGGATTATTTCCCGGGTTAGGTGAGGCGAGGTGTCGGGTTTCGGCGTCGCCATTGTTCTCGTCATAGTCGACGTTATGGTTTGGGACTCAGGAATATGTCAGTGAGTGTTCTGCACAAGTGCTTGTGAGAGTGTATTTCACGATGTGTTTGTTGTGTGTGAACAGATAGAGAACATGTGTGATGAAGAGTAAGAGAGCAAGAGGGATTATGTACAAAACATACCTGTTAACAGTGGCATTTAGTTACATTTATTATTCTATGGCCTGCTTCTTATCTCTTTTATTTATTTCTTTTTCCTATTTCTTTTTATTGCACCATCTTTTACAGTGTATTTAACTGTTGAAATGTTTTTGGCCCCTGTTATTGCAAAATTGTTCTAATTGACTACTGTATTGCACTTTTTGACACTTTATCTGTGATAAGTGCAACGTAAATAAACTTTACTTACTTACAAACAAGCATATATACGTTATATATAAGATATGACTTGGTCGTGTTTTTCACCATGTACAATTAAATATCAATTTGATTATATTCTATTTTTCCTGACGTGCTATTTGAAGCATTGTGACGCTATCCCAAATAAAACGTTGAGTAACATTCCCGTTCTCTGCCCGAATTCCCAAAAAGGAATCAATGAAAACTCTCAGAGTAATAAACCTTCTCCATTTTACAACATGTCAGAGGCGTGCTGTAATGCTCCACAAAAAATACAACACTTTCTCATCCACCAGAAACCTCTCTGGATCCTCGTGTGCACGGCGTTTCTTAACCCTTGTGTTGCCTTAGGGTCATTTTGACCCGAATCAATATTACACCCTCCCCCCGCCTTAGGATTAATTTGACCCCATTCAATGTTTAATGTCGGTGTTCTTTCGGTAGTCAACAAACAAACATAAAGTGCCTCACACTTAAACTTGGAAAACAATATTAATTCTAATAATTTTCTGGAGGTTTTAATTGCTGGCGTCAAATTGAACCCAAAGGGTAAAATATGTTAGTAAGGGGGTGAAACATTGAATCCGGGCAAAATGACGCAAAGGCGGGGGGAGGGTGTAATATTGATTCGGGTCAAAATGACCCTAAGGCAACACAAGGGTTAAAAGGAGCCCGGGGAATACAACGTGGAATCGAGGTTTTTGCAGTTGCAAGAATATGAAAGAGCGTGGGGAATATCAGGAAAGTGTCAAATCTGCAAGTGAAAGAGAAAGCAGGTGCAGGGATGAGCGCTCGCGTCTGACCTGTAAAGCTTACGCCAAATCGGACTCACTATTGCTTTCATGCTGCCGCTGGACAAGGTCACGACATGTGCTCACGCCTGAAATGGATTTGGGGAGAGGCCAGCAGCCATGAGGCAGACATGGCATTTTTGTTTATATTGACTTTGTTACAGTGCAATGTTTTGGCCAAATAAATCCAATTGGTAGACACAATTAATTGTTTTTTTTCTTCTTTACAATTTTCTTGAAACGATGCATTCAATCTAAAAATCAAATAGTGTATTTTACTAGAAGTAAAGACATTACTTAAATAAATTAATGATCTTAAGTAGCAATTACTAATGTTATATTAGTGGTTTTTTAATATATATATTCTTATGTATGTTTAACTTAACAT
Source organism: Pseudoliparis swirei (assembly GCF_029220125.1). Lineage (NCBI taxonomy): Eukaryota > Metazoa > Chordata > Actinopteri > Perciformes > Liparidae > Pseudoliparis > Pseudoliparis swirei. The sequence continues at coordinate 5,438,180 of NC_079390.1, forward strand.
AGTTATTTCATTAAACTTGGACTAAAGAAATAATTAAAGTGAACTAATGATTTTGAGTAATGATTACTAATGTGGACTTGGATATGTCTACTGCCGGACTTAAGGTTTTAAGTTAACCCAACTTGACTTGTTTAGTTCTTCCGTGTGTAAAGACTTAAGTGGTTTGAGGCAACGGGTTTCCACGCGAATCTCTAGTAAAGTTAACTAACTCTGGCTAGGAGTGTGGAGGTGTGGGACTGCCCTCTTTGTCTCTTTTTTTAACAAGTAATGGGAAGATAATGTTGAGCAGTTTTATCCACAGGAGAAATGCTTGGAAAAGTGCTCATTTAAATCCTCCTGATCTCTCTATGAATTAATCGTCTTGGGGAACTCACTTCCATGTGATCTTGTGTGTCTTCCATACGTCTGCCTCCCATCACAGGTAACCAATCAGTGCAGTTTCTAGTCCTGGATATATTTGTAGTTGTTGGCCCGTTAAGTGATAGTGATGGATTTGTTCTTCTTTTCGGTTTGTTGTTTCTACGGACTGCATGTCTTCAAAACCATTAACACAGCGTCCTGTGTCTACAGATAGATGCCAGCTCCTCTTTTACAATCCCTTCAGCAGCAGCTGTAAGGCGGAGGTACTTTATGTGTTACCATCCTCTATATTGCAGCTTAATGTAACGGGAGGAGGAGGAGGAGCACAGGACGGGATATGAGGGGAGAAATTATTTCCTTTTTTTTTTTTGCAGTGGGGGGAGATGGTCGAGTCATTTTAAAGGGTTTCGAGGGGATGTTTGCACACGCTCTTAATGGCTTAAAAGGACTGGAAGCATCTATCTTTTTTTCAGGTGGGGGAGGGAGTGGGGGACACATTCTGCCCTGTGACTGATTGCACAACTTCCAACAGATATGAACCAGCAGCACACATGGAAAAATAGCATTATTAAAGTAAATAACACAATGGAATTTCCAGTACATTACGACACCATTTTGGGGGATGAAGTCCATGTTGCTAAAATCCCCATGAAACCAGTTTACATTTTAATGCACTCATCAGAGGTTCAGGAGAGATGGGATTTTGTGTTTTTATAACTTACCAAGACAAAGTTCAGTTATTTTCGCTCAAGAAATACTAGATAAACAGTCGATTTCTTTCATAGCGCTGTTGAGCGATGTTGCCTGGTGTCATTACATGGTTTCATCCAGCTACTTTACATTAGCATCTCGGGACTTTGTGCATACAGTATAATTACATTCCTACAAGACTAATGTGTCTCTAGAGCGAGATATAGTCCAAAGAAAAGTATGTGTGCATGTGCAAGAGAATGACAACAAGAGAAGGTAAGGAATACTGTCGTGGCCATATGTCCAAATAAATCAAATCAAACTATAAATAAAATTGCCACTGACGCACAGTGAGGTTTTGAGTTGACGCAGCCAAAAGAAAGTAATGTTCATTTCCGTATGTCATTCTTATAATTTATTTACTCAACAAAATAAAAGGAACAAATAAAATGCTGACACTGCCTCTTATGTGCTGGTGAAAACCCAGAGGCCACCCTGGTGCATGCTGGTCCTGAAGCGAGCCACACCTACCACAGGTGCCCAGTGTTGCCCAATCAGTGAACTAATCCTAAAACTAGATATATTCAAAAAAACTATCACAATGAACCAAACTAAAACTAGAACCAGCACTCGGTAGAGCGCATACCTTCGCATATCACAAGATTGGGCATTGAATTATGAACAGTTTGGCATTAGTTGCATGCCAATTGGATACAAATTGGCCGCGCTATGGTAAAAAGAAGATTTTGACCTTTTCATGACCTTGACGTTGACCTTTAACCCGATCGATCCCAAAATCTAATCAAATGGTCCCCGGATAATAATCAATCATCCCACCAAATTTCATGCGATTCGGTTTAATACTTTTTGAGTTATGCGAGTAACACGCATACAAATAAATACACAGCGTTCAAAACATAACCTTCCGCATTTTCAATGCGAAGGTAACTATCATGAGAAAAAAGCTCTTCTAACATATCAAAATATAACCGAAAAAAACAATGAATAATCAATATTACTTTACAATAAAACTCAATACAAATGTCAAAATAATACTGCTGGTAGAAATAGATAACAACAAATAGATGTTGAGAGAATGTCCATACATCCACACATGCACATAAATCACCCTTTTAAATGATTTAAGCGAGCTGCCACTGAGCGTGACCAGTGACAGCAGCCGCTCTGCCAGGCCGCCGTCATGCGGGGCCCGCCGCTGGGGGCCCCGAAACACGAGGACCAAATGGATCCGGAACTCTCTGGGGGGTGCTGGGTAGGATCTTTCTGCACCTCGGTGTCCCACACACATCTGGCTCGCTGCACTGCTGTTTGTGGATGAAGAGGTACAGGGGGTTTTGGGGGGGGGGGGGGTTAGAGGTGCATTCTGGGGGCAAAGAGATGAGGTCGTGCACAGCGTCGAGCCGTGCAGCTGTTCTGTGGTTCATTGCTTTGTTTCCCTGTGCAGATTTAAAGACCTAAAAAAACACGGGAAGATTAATCTGTCTGAAAAAGAAAAGAAAAAAGGATCCTTGTCATTATGAAAGTGTTTATGGATCAACGCAGTTGTATTCTTGCCTAGTGGCGGTGACCACACCGGGCCGGGCGGCGGCCTTCTCGACGTGGATTTGGACTTTATGCTTGAAGACGAAATCTCCATAGACGCTCATATTGAGCAGTTTCTTGGCATCTCGGGCATTATTACTTCTTTTATTATTACTGCAAATTTGGATTTGACATTAAAATGTGACCACGGTGCACAAAGAAGTAAATCCTTTGGCAGCGTTTATAAGACTTTAAGAGTCACTCTTTGCTATTACCGAACCATTTCCTCTAGATGTAATTATTATCTTCAGGATATAGCATCAGAGGTCACGGATTTAGTATTTATTTAGTGATGGGATGCCTCCAAGACGGAGCTCTTGTACCTCAAGTCCCAAAAAAACGTCCTCTACCATTCTTCATCTGTCCTATTTCTGTCCTCTTTTCTCTTTTTTTTCCAACAAGAATCTTCCAATTGCTCCAGCTGACCAACGTAAAGGAAAAGCTCAAGGCCAAACCATACTGGACTGGGCTTAATAATGTCATATGTTAGAGTATGAGCCGTGTAGCAGCGCTCATCACACCCCCTTCTCTCAACTCATTATTTCCCGAGAATTTAAAATGCTCTAGGTTTATCGTTTTCTGTCACTAAATTGATGAAGTTTCAAGAGAGGACGCCGTGGGTAGGACACATTTCTCAAGACAAAGACCAGCGTGGAATGTCTGGGAGAGGGAAAAAAAGGTGTTTCCTCTTTCATTGTTAGCGGCCGGCTGCCTCGTAAACCCAGTGGACACTCGGTGTGTTTCTGCGGCGGCTCGTTTGATTGCGATCCAT